>NC_085983.1:4717500-5017500 GCF_910591565.1 Cydia splendana | reverse complement strand
ACATCTTTGATTTAGTTAAAAATGATAAAAAAACATGACTTCAAACCTAAACTTAAACAGTATTAACTTCAAGAAGTCAATTCTGAATTCCCCCCTACCCTTCATTTCACACCTTTAAAGGATGATTTTTGAGATAACTTATTATGTCCTGTCTCGGGACTCAAAATATATGTGTACCAAATTTAAATTAAAACTGTTCAGCAGTTTAAGCGTGAAGAGGAGTTTAAAAGAAAGTATTTTAATAAGTTTATATGTTTTTACTTCGGAATGGTGTCAATGTGGTACCTTAACTAAATTTGGTACTGCGAATTTATACGAAAACGATACCAAACATGGCCTCGTAGCTTTACTGTTGTAGAAGTCAAAATAAAATTGAGAGCCCTAAATTCTTATTACTTGGCCAAACTTGTGTAGAAGGAAAAGGTAAAATAAAAGTCTTCGGCAGGAATATAAGACACAAATATATATTTTTTTAGCGTTACTATTTCAATCATCAAATATAAACATACCTTGATTATATTATTCTGGTGAGATCCTCATAGATAAACAAATCCATTTACTTAAAAAATTACAAGGTCGAAATGTCACGGAACTTGTGAGAGTAATATGTGAAAAATAAAAACTTTTATGACAAATAAATCTGGACATTTAAGAATCACCCAATTGCGTCGAGGAATCATCTGTATTTTTGCTTGTTTCATTACCTCCTCGCTTCTTTTTTGTCCTTTGTATTCTGTAGCAATTTGTTAGATCTGAAAATAAAGATAACTTGCGTCGTCACGGATGTCGATTTATAGGTTTTGCAGAATTCGAAAACGATGATCATTTTATAATCCAAGATGGCGGCTACGTATTTTGTCATAAAAGTCGTCATGAATATAGTTTTATAGTTTTAGGAAGTGCCGATTTCGAAAATGATGACCAGTTTGGAATCCAAGATAACTGCCGTGCACTTTGTCATAAAAGTCGTCATGGATATCGTTTTATAGGTTTTAGGGAGTGCAGAATTCGAAAATGATGACCATTTTGGATTCCAAGATGTCTGCCGTGCACTTTGTCATATAAGCCATCATGGATATAGATTTATAGGTGTTAGGAAGAGTAGAATTCGAAAATGATGACCATGACCAACGTACACGGCAGACATCTTAGATTCTAAAACGGTCATAATTTTCGAATTCTCCACTCCCTAATACCTATAAATCGAGATCCATGACGACTTTTATGACAAAGTGTACGGTAGACATCTTGGTTTCCAAAATGGTCATCATTTTCGAATTCTGCACACCCTAAAACCTACACATATAGTACTTCGCCCCGAACTGTGAACTCGCGGTTCGCCAAACAGATCAATTGAATGCAGTGCTACTGCTGCTTTCTGGGCATCCACTGTTTAAATTTAAGAGGAACCTCGACACGAGAGAAGAAGAAGAAGTGCTACTTAGTCTGAGATGGGCATTTCATAATTGATTCCTGATTCCACGATTACTTGAAATTACTTTGTAATCTGATTACCGATTCCTAGATTACTTTGTAATCTAACAATACCGAATTACTAAGTACAATTCCATTTGAGGAATCAGGAATCAATTTTTCGAATACTACAATTACTAGTAATAGAAATCAATGTCGATTCTTCATTAGGTACAGGAATATATATTACTTGATTCCTTTCAGATTACATTTCGTACTACTACATAAGTACTATCAAAAGAACATTTCGATAGTAGATATAGATGTTGTTGACTTACTAGGATGCATCTACCGATACCTTATTTGAAACAGGTGTGCAGATTTCGAAATTGATGACCATGACCAATAAAACGACATCCATGACGACTTTTAACATAGTGCATGGCGGCCATCTTGGATTCCAAAATAGTTATTATTTTCGAAATCTGCGCTCCCTAAAACCTATAAAACGGCAGCCATGACGACTTTTATGACATATTGCATGGCCGCCATTTTGGATTCCAAAATGGTCATCATTTTCGAAATCAGGGCCCCCTAAAACCTATAAAACGACACCCATGACAACTTTTATGACCTAGTGCATGGCCGCCATCTTGGAATCCAAAAAGGTCATCATTTTCGAAATCTGCGCCCCCTAAAACCTATAAAACGACACCCACGACGACTTTTATGACATAATGCATGGCCGCCATTTTGGAATCCAAAATAGTCATCATTTTCTAAATCTGCGCCCCCCAAAACCTATAAAACGACACCCATGACGACTTTTATGACATAGTGCATGGCCGCCATTTTGGATTTCAAAATGGTCATCATTTTCTAAATCGGGGCCCCCTAAAACCTATAAAACGACACCCATGACAACTTTTATGACCTAGTGCATGGCCGCCATCTTGGAATCCAAAAAGGTTATCATTTTCGAAATCTGCGCCCCCTAAAACCTATAAAACGACACCCACGACGACTTTTATGACATAATGCATGGCCGCCATTTTGGAATCCAAAATAGTCATCATTTTCTAAATCTGCGCCCCCCAAAACCTATAAAACGACACCCATGACGACTTTTATGACATAGTGCATGGCCGCCATCTTGGAATACAAAATGGTCATCATTTTCGAAATCTGCGCCCCCTAAAACCTATAAAACGACACCCATGACGACTTTTATGACATAGTGCATGGCCGCCATTTTGGAATCCAAAATGGTCATCATTTTCTAAATCTGCGGCCCCCAAAACCTATAAAACGACACCCATGCCGACTTTTATGACATAGTGCATGGCCGCCATTTTGGATTTCAAAATGGTCATCATTTTCTAAATCGGGGCCCCCTAACACCTATAAAACGACATCCATGACGACGTTTATGACATAGTGCATGGCCGCCATTTTGGATTTCAAAATGGTCATCATTTTCTAAATCGGGGCCCCCTAAAACCTATCAAACGACACCCATGACGACTTTTATGACATAGTGCATGGCCGCCATCTTGGAATCCAAAATGGTCATCATTTTCGAAATCTGCGCCCCCTAAAACCTATAAAACGACACCCATGACGACTTTTATGACATAGTGCATGGCCGCCATTTTGGAATCCAAAATGGTTATCATTTTCTAAATCTGCGCCCCCCAAAACCTATAAAACGACACCCATGACGACTTTTATGACATAGTGCATGGCCGCCATTTTGGATTTCAAAATGGTCATCATTTTCTAAATCGGGGCCCCCTAAAACCTATAAAACGACACCCATGGCGACTTTTATGACATAGTGCATGGCCGCCATTTTGGAATCCAAAATGGTTATCATTTTCTAAATCTGCGCCCCCCAAAACCTATAAAACGACACACATGACGACTTTTATGACATACCTAGTGCATGGCCGCCATTTTGGATTTCAAAATGGTCATCATTTTCTAAATCGGGGCCCCCTAAAACCTATAAAACGACACCCATGGCGACTTTTATGACATAGTGCATGGCCGCCATTTTGGATTTCAAAATGGTCATCATTTTCTAAATCGGGGCCCCCTAAAACCTATAAAACGACATCCATGACGACGTTTATGACATAGTGCATGGCCGCCATTTTGGATTTCAAAATGGTCATCATTTTCTAAATCGGGGCCCCCTAAAACCTATCAAACGACATCCATGACGACTTGACATAGTGCATGGCCGCCATCTTGGAATCCAAAATGGTCATCATTTTCGAAATCTGCGCCCCCTAAAACCTATAAAACGACACCCATGACGACTTTTATGACATAGTGCATGGCCGCCATTTTGGAATCCAAAATGGTTATCATTTTCTAAATCTGCGCCCCCCAAAACCTATAAAACGACACCCATGACGACTTTTATGACATAGTGCATGGCCGCCATTTTGGATTTCAAAATGGTCATCATTTTCTAAATCGGGGCCCCCTAAAACCTATAAAACGACATCCATGACGACTTTTATGACATAGTGCATGGCCGCCATCTTGGTATTCAAAATGGTCATCATTTTCAAAATTGGGGCCCCCTATAACGTATAAAACGACATCCATGACGACTTTTATGACACAGTGCATGGCCGCCATTTCGGATTCCAAAATGGTCATTATTTTCGAAATCGGCACTCCCTAAAACCTATATATCGACACCCATCTCGACTTTTATGACAAAGTGTTTTGCTACCATCTGCATGCAAGACATTTCTATTATTTTTACGTACAAAAAATGGACCCCTGTCAACTTTCAATCGAGATTTAATCGATAATTTATTCGATTAATATTCAGATTAATTCAATTTCAATCTATGTTAGTCAGTAAGTGTCGACTAAACTAATCGCGATTAAAATTTGAGAATTAACTTTTTTTATTCCATTAATTAGTCGAATAAACAGTTAATCGATTAATGCCCATCTCTGACCACGGCATTTTTACACTTTGAGAATATCTGAAAACAAATCAACACAAGGAGCCATTTTGCAAATCCAGTAACATACCAGTAACTTTGTTATTACTTTTGACAGCGCGTGTCATGTGTCAACACAGAGTCGACACAAAGTCGAAACATTGCAACTACTTTGTGACTGCAATATTTCTCAGCCTTGAACCATATTTATACATCATAATTAACAAGTTTCGTAGTATGTAAAGCGTTATTTCTGTTATTTAAGTATAGTATACGCATCGAAGTACTAAAAATGCTTCAAATAATATAGTTATGAACACAGGCACTGAGAAGTAAACAATTTCATTTCCGGCTAAACTAAAACAATGTGGTGGCGCGTTGATTATATTACACTTAGTTTATCAAATCACTCGAGCAGTTTAATTCCCCATAATAATTTAAGTCCTATTGTAATATAAATGCAAACAATATATAATTACGTCTTGTAATCCGTTTTAGAGATGGCGTATTAAAGTCACTTATTTTTATATAACTATTTTTCCATCTGACAGTTTCCATTTGACAGGAACAAAATGAACGAATGATTTTGGCATAAAGTAGT
Source organism: Cydia splendana (assembly GCF_910591565.1). Classification (NCBI taxonomy): domain Eukaryota; kingdom Metazoa; phylum Arthropoda; class Insecta; order Lepidoptera; family Tortricidae; genus Cydia; species Cydia splendana. The sequence goes on along the minus strand of NC_085983.1, from coordinate 5,012,517 downwards.
CGCAAACTCGTAACAATGTGTGCACACGGCGACCACACTTTATGTCACTTTGTGTCATGTGTCGACCCTTCCCCATTTCTGATAACTGTGTCGACACGGCGACGACTCTGCGACTGGAATTGTGACCGAAACAGACGGTGTCGACACAAGATGTGTCTACACCGCGTCGTAACGGCGACTGGAAATGGTTGTATGGGAGCGTACGACTTTCAATCCGGAGGTCGCGGGTTCAAACCCCGGCTCGCACGCTCTCTTACCGCTAGGCCACCAGCGCTCTTTTAGTATTTTACAAAATATGTACCTATTAAACAATTATTGTACAATTAAAACCAAAATATTACTTCGCTAATCCGCGAAAAGATAACGTGCTAGTCAATCAATGCTAACCCGTTATACTTACTTGCGTATTTTTAAATGCAATTAGTGTTCCCACCCTCCCACCACAAATATAAATACGCAAATAAATATAACAAACCACCACCAAAAGTACAATACTCGACACGTGTTTCGTTTCTCTACGAGGCATCTTCAGGAGATGTTGACGGTCTGACGCCCGGCAACGGATTCCGTGGATTCTTGATGGATTTCCGCAAAGTAACGCCTGATTCTATTCACTAATTATTGTTCATGATTTACAGGAGTTTTCAGTAAGCACGTGCGTGTTGAGGAACAGAACAGCCAGCAGCGATAGTGACTACTTCCAGAGGTATTCGGTGAGTACTTGGGTACGGGCAGTGGGGAGACACTCCTGACTTCGGTCGAACTCGGCTCCGTTCGGCTCAGCATTGCTCCGAGCAATTATAAGCATTGGCACCACTTGACTTCCTTTTGCGTGCACGACCACAGATAAGATAATCACTTGAATTTTGACAACCCTATTAGAAAGGGATAGCATGATTTAACCCTGAACCGCTGTCAAACTTCGGGTTTGTAGGAAGTGTCCTTTCTGTACGGTAGTACATACTATTATTTCTTCTATGGTACGGGTAGCCCAACTTATTACAAGCTAACTGTAACTTAACTTGCAATATTTGTATATTCGCGTCAAATCTTGCACGCTAAATTAGACCCACTTCCACAGGAATTAGGCATACATATGTAAAACGAATGACAATGCAATATTATGATGACATATGGAGCTGATCTGATGGTGGAGGCAGATGGTCATGGGAACTCTGTGTTAAAGTCACGCAAACTGTGTTTCTTGTTGTTAGAATTGTCTCGATGAGTATTAGCAGGCGTGGCTCACTCCGCGATTTCGTCGCTTTGCAAAAGGTAGCTACAAGTACATCCGTCCCACACCAATTTTGGTGGCTAGCCATAGGCCGCGCGTGGCGCTGTCGTCACCTAGCGGCCCTATCTGTCCTGATCGTAACAGACGCGTTTTGTTAGAGAGATAATAGAGAGTGAGTCTTCTGTACCTAGTACTATTATTTATTCTGTGGTATTAGTTGGAGAGAAAAGTACAGCGATAAAAGCTTGTACCTACCAAAAATGAAATTTTTAAACTTATTTTTCTACAGGTGGTAGGCAACCGCGGCGAGAACTCCCAATGCACGATGCACAGCTACCACTCCGCCTCCAACGTCATCTTCTTTGCTGACATCGGTCGTAATGCTGTATCCTGCTGGAAGACCTCCAACATCCTGAACCCTGGCAACGTGGCTGTGCTCGCTCAGGACAGCACTCGGATGAGCTACCCTTCTGGTCAGTACATTGTTAACTTGCAAAACGGGACTTAGGGCTGATTTAGACGGCGCGCGAACTCGCATGCGATTTTAGTTACATTGCGGAGTGTTGGTTACGTCCATTCAACCGACTGATCAAAACCCGCAACGTAATGAAACTCGCATGCGAGTTCTCGCATCGTCTAAATGAGCCCTTAGGGCTGATTTAGACGGCGCGCGAACTCGCATTCGATTTTAGTTACATTTGCGGACTGTTGGTTACGTCCAATTCAACCGACCGATCAAAACCCGCAACGTAATGAAACTCGCATGCGAGTTCTCGCATCGTCTAAACGAGCCCTTAATCGCGTATTTCACTCAACTCGCAACTCGCACTCCTACAGAACTTGAACTTGTAACTCGCGCGGCTAGATGTTGATGTCAACTTTAGCCAGTCTTCTCCGAGACCACGGGGACAACGCCGTCCTCAAAACGTCGGAGGTAAATCTTAAAACTTAGATAAGTCCCGTTGTGCAAGTTATTAATGTTTAAAAAGCGTGAAAGCTTAAATCAGTGTTTTAGGTAAGTACATTGGATGGAAAGAATAGCATTTTCTGACAAGATTTACGAGACTCGACGAAGCCTGGCAATAGGTCCTAGTCAGAAAATACCTGTTTCCACCGAGGTACACATAGGGCTTTGTATCTGTTATTTCATCATCATTTTCAGGCTTCCTGCTCTGACAGACTCTTCCATATACTAAGTACCGTAAAATGGGGTGAGTTGGGTGAAATTTGACTTTCAAACCTAGATAATGTTTTATATTTACATGTGAAAACTGAATGGTGTATATAATAAGTCGTTCGGACGTTTGTATTGTAGTTTGTATTTTATTTTGGGTAGTTCCATTTCATAACTTTGACGATAAAGAGGAAAACCCACCTCACCCCGTAGTGCCTCGTATTTGGGGTGAGAGGGTTTTTCATACAAAGGTGATGTGACGTTTAGCGTCGCATGAAGTAGGTAGATTGCAAAATGAGACGAAAGAAAACTAACCAGAGTAAATTTTACGAAATATAATTTTAAAAAAATAAAAAAAACTAAAGGAAGGACAAGGTCGTGGATCTTTTCTGAGCTGGCAATTAACAGTGGTGAAACGAGTCCTTGATAGGGGTCACTTCCCTGCACTACGTCGCAGAACGTCGAACTTGGAGGTGGCCGTCTTCAAAAAAAAGGGTTCCGGATCCAGCACGGGAACCTTCCGGAACGAAGCGGAGCATGCGAATTCAGGTTGGTAGGTTCCGACTCCAACCCCAGACTTGGTCCCTGGAATTCCGGTAAAAATGGCCATTTCAAGAAAAGTCCAATTTTGTACAAGTGACTGCGACATCCGGATTTTAGGCCAAATTAATGCGCTAATGAGAAAGTAGGCTGGTGTAGTGAACCCCAAAGAATTAAAAGGTGATCAATGATGTGGCAGTCACAAGTAGAATCATCATTTTAAATTTAAAACAAAGAAGAAAGTGAAGTTAAATTTACTAAATGTACTTCTACAACTAAAAGCTTTATTAATGCATGTCAACTACAATTTGGCATGTAATTTTATACATTTAAATTAGAATTAAGCCTAACTTTGATTATAATCTACAAGATTTTTATAAAGTGGGTAGACTCATATTTCCAGAAGGTTCGAGAAGCTTGTTATTTCCAGCGTTATTTTTATAGGAAAATTACAGTTAATAAGCAGATAGTGATAGCCAAATGTACCCAGAAAGAACTAAATGAAAATGTGATGGCAAGAAGAAAATGATTCCTTAATTTACTACTATGAAAGTTACCTTTCTCTTAAAACTACAAAATATTCAAAACACTCACCCTATTTGGGGAAATACTGGAACTTAACACATTTAATATTAGAATAAATTTTACACCATATTAAAAATTTGTCACATCATGACTGTAAAATTGTATCTTTGAATTTAGTCGATTTGACCTCTCGCTGTCAAAGCCGTGGTAGCAATGTCTCGGACGCGTATGTGTCTCATTAGCTGGCCGGTTCGCATCGCTTATCGCGAGCCGGGTGACGTAGTCCTTTGTATTCGCATCTAGTTTTACCTAATAGCAAATGCAGTCGTCAATTCTGTTTGTTCGTAGATTTATTTTGTATATATTAGTTTTCAAGGTTTTTGTGTATATTTTTTTAGATAATAAGTATGAAATGTGTATTATAGTAGTTTATAGTTATATTTAGGTTTAAGTTTATTTCTTATTTTGTAGAATTTTAATTGGAAATAACGGTAAACCGTTACATACCCCTCTTTTTAGGTTAGGGTTTTTGCTAGGAAAACCCGCTATTTCTGTTGTCTACTCAATAGATACACTAGTCATCATTCAGGCTTCAATCTCAACATACACCTCCTCGTCATACATGCATCACACAGCCAAATAAGCAATAAACATTTCTATACAGTGTGTTTTTTTTAAGTGGGACAGTATGGGGAAATCCCAAAGTATAAGAGATACAGGGAAACTGTCTTAGGAAACATTAGGTACTTTTTTGTGAAAAAAAAATGGTATAGTCAAAATTTTGGTCAAGTGTGAGTTGTCCCTAAAAATGATTAATTTTGATGAAATTTTTTTTTGACGCACATCTACTCAGTTTCATGAGGGGATCATTTTATTGTATGGGAAGAAAAAAATCGGGACAGCAGAAGTTAGTCAAATTTAAGAAAATCGTTTTCATTTTTACAACCCGTGTAAATTGAAAACCACTGCCCACTGCAAGGTTTTTATTTAAAAAATATTGCCTATTCCAGTTTTACATTTGAATTTGGAACACTTTATTTGGTTTAAAAAGGATTAAAATACTTTAAGATATTCTTACGCGAGCCTTACCTTACAAATCTAATTTAAAAAAAAAACAAATTTTAAATTTGGAACTTCTTGAAACAAACAGTATTTTACGTGATATTTCATTGTTTAAAGTTAACATTATGTTAAGTTTTCGTCATGGAATTACCAAACTCGCATAAAGTAGATTTAATTGAAGCGTATTTTGTAAATTATCGTAGCTCTGTGAATGCGTTACAGTGGTATCGGGAACGTTATCCGGACCGCGATCAACCGGACCGCAAAATTTTTGACAAACTGGTGAAAAATTTAAGAAAGGGAGGCTGTTTTAAATTAAAACGGAAGAGACGAGCCACAGTAATAAATGAATTTACAACTATCGCAATCTTAGGATATTTTGAAGGCTACCCAAAAGCCTCATTGAGGGAAGCTGCTAACACTATCGGTGTGCATAAATCTACAGTACGAAAGGTATTGAAGGCTTACAAGTACAAGTGTTACATAGAAGGTCATCTTGTACAAGCATTGCTTCCAGGAGACACTGACCGGAGATTAGCATTTTGCCAGTGGTTTGTAGCATGCTCGATTAGAAACCCGTCTTTTCCAAGCCGGATTATTTGGACAGATGAATGCAATTTTTCAAACAATGGCATGTACAATAGAAAAAATAATCATTTTTGGGCACGTACAAACCCCTTCCGAACTACGGCAACCCATAACCAGGTCCGCTTTTCCTTTAATTGTTGGTGTGCAATATTAGATAATAAAATCTTTGCCATTAAAATTTACCATGGAACATTGAATAGTCAAAAATATCAGGAAATATTAAACATGGCTGTGGATTTAGTAGATATGGCAATTCCATTAAATAATTTGAATAATATCATCTACCAACAAGACGGCGCCCCTGCCCACAATAGTATCGCTACGAAACAGTTTTTAAATGAACATTTTCTTGATCGCTGGATGGGCACAAATGGCCCTATTAAATGGCCACCACGTTCACCCGATTTAACACCGTTGGATTCTTTCATTTGGGGGTACCTTAAAGGTCGAATTTATGCAGATACTTACAACTCGGTACAAGAGTTAAAAGACGCAGTGCATTATCATTTGAACAACATACATCACAACGCCTTGTCTAAAGCTACCAGAGGTGTTCTGAAACGCGCTCGTGCCTGCATTCGACAAGAGGGAGGCCACTTTGAACATTTACTTTAATGTAAAATTATTTTATTAAATTTACCTAACTTCTGCTGTCCCGATTTTTTTCTTCCCATACAATAAAATGATCCCCTCATGAAACTGAGTAGATGTGCGTCAAAAAAAAATTTCATCAAAATTAATCATTTTTAGGGACAACTCACACTTGACCAAAATTTTGACTATACCAATTTTTTTTTCACAAAAAAGTACCTAATGTTTCCTAAGACAGTTTCCCTGTATCTCTTATACTTTAGGATTTCCCCATACTGTCCCACTTAAAAAAAACACACTGTATATGTTTTTGCGTCCTAGCAGATTGAGTATTATACTTACGATTGTATAAATACTCTCATGTATTTATTAATGGTTCTTAAATATATTAATCACTAACCTCAGTGGTCTAGATCATACTACAGGCTGTTTAGAAGACCTGATAGCCTACTGATAGGCCTGATATTCACAAACCGGTAGAGGTTTACAAAATATAAATAATCTAATCTAACAGTTAGTGTATTTAGAGTATGTGCCAGCGCTTATACGTCAGTTTCATGAGGCTAGTGAATAAATTTAGACAGTTAATGTAGAAATCGTACATAGGGGACTACTTAATCATATTAAACTTTGTAGTTGGTGATCTTAAAATCTTTAACATGCCAGTTACCTATATTCCTCCCTTGCATGTCTTCTAGTTCGTATACTAAATTAGACTTTTTAGCAACGATCTTACATGGACAATACTTCGGTGCAAGTTTCTTCGCAAACATGTTGTTTTTGTCGCTAAGGTAGAACGTTTTTTTCCAAATAGTATCGCCAACTTTAAAATCATGATCTTTACGGCGTAGGTTATAGTGTTCGCTATTCCTAGTATGGGCTTGCACTAGAGAAGATTGAACCTTATCAAAAAATTTCCGCAAATGACCTAGATTCTCTGCATATTCATCTCTAGGAGTAAATATTATGTCGTCATCTAGTTCTGGGTCAATATAGTGTAAACCGCTAGTGACCAATTCCCGTCCATGAACGAGAAACGCGGGGGTGTATTTTGTTACCTCATTACTGGATGTGTTCATAGCGAATTGAATTTTTGGTAGATTGCAGTCCCAGAACCTATGGTCGTTTTCAATGTAGGATGATACTGCTGTAATAATCACTTTGTTGTATCGTTCTACTGTGTTCACTTGCGGAGTATATTTAGGCGTAAATCTTACGTTAGGGACATTGTAGTCATTAAACAATTTCTTTAACACGTTACTTGTGAACTGCTTTCCATTGTCCATAAGAACAGTACTAGGCACGCCGTGAACTAGGAAAACTTTTTCCTCGATTAACTTAGCTATTATCTCGGAGGTTGCGCGACGAATGGGAAATAATAAACAGTACTTCGAGAAACAGCATGTCACAACAAATATAAAAGTGTTCTGTTTTCTCGATGGGGGTAGGGGACCTATGAGATCCATGCTTAACATTTGAAAAGGGCGTGAGCAGTCTTTAGGACGGCCCATAATGCCTAGAGTAGCATGAGTAGCATGCTTGTGAGCACAGCAAATATCACAATTAGAAACAAATTTAACTACATCGCGATGCATGTCCTGCCAGAAGTAGTTTAAAGAAAGCCGTTTATGTGTTTTATATATGCCAAAGTGGCCAGCGGTAGGTTCTGAATGATTTTTACTAATAATGTCGAGTCTAAATTCGAGGGGAATGACTTCTTTCCACTCGAACTCTCGAGTTAAAGGATTTAGACTTTTTTTAAACCTAAATAGTCTGCCGTTAGTTACTTTGTAATTTAAAAATGAAGTAGGAGTGTTTTGGCAACTGTTGTAAATATTTAGATACCACGAGTCGCTTGTAGAATAAAACATGTCAGGACTAGTTGGGATCTCATCAATCTCGGCAATAGCAACAGAACGGGAGAGACTGTCTGGTACTACATTTTCTGAGCCACGACGATGCTTGATCTCAAAGTTGAATGAGGACATACGAACTCCCCAACGGGCTAAACGACCCGTGGGATTATTTAGATTTAGAAACCACTTAAGTGACGAGTGATCGGTATACACGACGAACTTTTTGCCGTTCTCCAAGTAGCACCTCCAGTGTTCAATCGCTGTAAGTACTGCAAGTGCCTCTCGTTCTGTTGCGCTGTAGTTACGCTCTTGGTTAGAGAGAGACCCACTCATGTACGCTATAACCTTCTCTTGATTGTCTATGACCTGTGTCAGGACCGCACCCACGCCGTAATCGCTCGCATCTGTATGCACTTGGAACGGCTGCGTATAATCCGGGCACGACAATATAGGAGAAGATACTAAGGCTTCCTTTAGCGTACGGAAGGCGACTTCAGCATCGGTAGACCAGTTAAAAGGGGGTGAGTTTTTAGCTTGTGAAGTAAGTTTATTTAGAGGTGCAGCTATAGAACTGAAATTTGGAATAAAACGGCGATACCATGATGCCGTTCCAATAAACCGACGAACTTCCTTGCGATTAGTAGGAGTTGGATAGTTAATGATTGCCTCAATCTTTTCTGGGTTCGGTTGTAGTCCATTTCCATCTACTACATATCCTAAATAACTCAGTCTATTTCTGAAGAATTGACACTTTTGGTAACCAATGGTTAAGTTTGCCATTTTAAGTTTCTCTAGAACTCTAACTAATAGGGAGATATGTTCTTCAAAGGTCGATGAGACAATGATAATGTTGTCGATGTAGACAAAGACTTTATGCTCAAAATCAGGCCCATAGAACAACATATCAACCAGTCGTTGTTGCGTCGCTGGAGCATTGGTTAAGCCAAAGGGCATAGAAACAAACTGAAAGGTACCACGCGAAGGAATATAAAACGCCGTTTTACACCGGTCTTCTTCCTTAATAGGAATTTGCCAAAAACTCTTTGACAAGTCTAAACTAGAGAGATATTTAGCGTCACGCAGATTGTCGAGTATCTCAGAAATGTATGGAATACTGTAAGCATCCTTGATGGTAACTGCATTCAATTTACGGCTATCTAAGCAGAATCTCATTTCGCCATTTTTTTTAGGTGTCAACAGAACAGGGGACGACCAAGGGCTCTCGCAAGGTTCTACCACGTTTTCACGCAACATTTCATCAAGCTGAGTGTTTAGTATTCTTTGTTTTTCAGGAGACATTCTGTAGTATCTTTGTCGAACAGGAACAGCATTACCGGTATCTATATTGTGAGCAATTAGAGAAGTGCGGCCTAGACCACGTTCTTCATATGAAATGTTACGAAACTGCGCAGTGATATGATCAGCCGTAACTTTTTGCTCAGGCGAAAGATGATCATAGTCACATAAGTGTGTAGGTTGAGGGTCTAGTGATAGAGAGGCTAATTTATCAACATCCCTAGGTAAAATTACGGAATCTAGTTTTTTAGGAAACAATTCGAAAATTCTCCAGAAGTCCATGCCTAATATCAAGGAGTTTTCGACTTCTGGTACGACGTAGGCCTTCAAGATGTGGGTTTGATCTAAGAACGAGACAGGCAGATTGATCATACCAATATTGTTTAGTCTATGCCTGCCAGCTGCGAATAAATTTATCGTATCCGTACTGTTGAGCTTGAAACCCGCATCCAAGAAAACTTTATGATAGTTATTACCTAGAATTGTATAACCACTACCCGTATCTAACAAACCATGGATAGTTTTACCATTAATCTGAACTGAGACATACGGTCTGTTATGTATATTATCTGAATCGTGGATTGCAGTGACTGAATAGCAAGTGAAAAATTTAGATATGAAGTTGAGCCAAGATTTCCACTCTGAATCACTAAAGTTTTCACTAGATTTTTTAGAAAGATTATGTACACTACAATCCACTGAATTTAGTTTTTTGCATCTTTAGGATTACAGGATTTACAATCAGGATAGCGTACACCTTTATTACCACATTTAAAACAGATAGGGAAGTGTGGCTGTTTGCATTCTTTCAAAGAGTGTGTATCAGTGCGACACCTAGGACAGTACTTACGCGAGTTACTAGCAGTGTTGACATTTTTTGTACTGTTTGCTGTCGCTTGTACAGCATTAGTAGTAGTAAGCTTTTCCTCTGTAGTTTTAGATTTGTTGTAGTTGTAAGAGCTTGAGTAGTTAGGATATTTGTTTTGATTATAGTAGTTTTTCTGTTTTTCATTTGAATTTGTATTTTGGTAGTTTTTATTTGTGTAGTAGATATTATTTTTATGATATTTAGTGTAGGCAAATTCTGGGGCTAGAGTCTCAGAAGTCACCCTAGGCGGTTCATGAAACAAGGATAAGCGTGACTGAATGTCCTCATAGTTTGTGCAAAGGGTTTTTAATGTCTTTAGGTCCTTGATCTCAGGTGAAGCGGCTAGGGTGCTGGCATAACATGTCCGGATGTTATGTAAGATAATTTCGAGTTTTTCTTCCTCAGACAACGGTTTAACCAATCGCGAAAACATGCCATGCATAATAGACAAGTAAATAGAAATGTTTTCTTGTTCCCCTTGCGTACGATATTTTATTTCATTAGTCAGGCGATAGTCGTAATTCTTTGGACTAAAGTCTTTTTTTAATAGGACGACGACATCGTCCCAGCTTTGAAAACTTTCTTTATTGCAACGGAACCAATGTAATGCGTCATCAGTGAAAATCTCGTAGGCAAACTTCAATACACGATCCTTTGATATATTCCTAACCTCTACGAATTCTTCAACTCTTTGAATGAAAGAAAAAACGCAGGCTTTTCCAGAGTACTTTAGTTTTGCCAAGTCAGAAGTCAGGTTACGATCACAGTGGAGTACCGCCGTAGCTTCAGGTTCCAAAACTGAGACTGCATTTGCATTTGAGGTTGATGCCGGCCTCAACGTCGTAATTTCTTTGTATTGGTTGTTAAAGGTAGTGCAATAATTTTTGTGCTGGTCAACTAACGTGGCACTAACGTTTGAGATACGCCTTAATCTGTGATATATGTGGTGTAGTAGATTTTCGGTACGCAAGAACAGGGTCTTATCAAATTTAGATTTGAGGGATGCTAGCATCGTTTGGGATTTTGTTAGACTGTCTTTAACAGCATCAAGGTCAACCGCAGGCTCTAAATGTGATTCCAAAATGTCCTCAGGAGGTATGGCCAATTTTACTATCTGGCTTCGGAGGTCCTGCACCGAACCAGTTGAACCACCTCTAAGGATCACCTCATATTCAAGCTCAGCTTTTTGTAGTGACAAATATTTAATTGGGTACGACATGTTTAAATCTTAACGTAAAAAGTGTGTGTTTTGATTACAATTGATTAAAAAGCAGTTAGGTTTAGTTGCTAAGTAAGTGGAATGTGAGATACGATAGAATTTTAAAATTATTTTAAATCGGAATAAGTGAAGTGTAGTGTTTTTTTTTTTTTTTTTTTTAAACAAGAATTTTGCTATAACTATATGAAGTGAGAAACTGACAACCACGTACCAAACAACTGCTCAAATCAGACTTAAAAACTAGATGAATTACAAGTGCTAATATTAGAAAGCCACCAACACCAATGAAAACCAAGAGGAGAAAAAGGCCAAGGACTTGCTTCAATAATGCACAGCTCAGAAATAACCAATATGGGCGCCAATGTGACGTTTAGCGTCGCATGAAGTAGGTAGATTGCAAAATGAGACGAAAGAAAACTAACCAGAGTAAATTTTACGAAATATAATTTTAAAAAAATAAAAAAAACTAAAGGAAGGACAAGGTCGTGGATCTTTTCTGAGCTGGCAGTTAACAGTGGTGAAACGAGTCCTTGATAGGGGTCACTTCCCTGCACTACGTCGCAGAACGTCGAACTTGGAGGTGGCCGTCTTCAAAAAAAAGGGTTCCGGATCCAGCACGGGAACCTTCCGGAACGAAGCGGAGCATGCGAATTCAGGTTGGTAGGTTCCGACTCCAACCCCAGACTTGGTCCCTGGAATTCCGGTAAAAATGGCCATTTCAAGAAAAGTCCAATTTTGTACAAGTGACTGCGACATCCGGATTTTAGGCCAAATTAATGCGCTAATGAGAAAGTAGGCTGGTGTAGTGAACCCCAAAGAATTAAAAGGTGATCAATGATGTGGCAGTCACAAGTAGAATCATCATTTTAAATTTAAAACAAAGAAGAAAGTGAAGTTAAATTTACTAAATGTACTTCTACAACTAAAAGCTTTATTAATGCATGTCAACTACAATTTGGCATGTAATTTTATACATTTAAATTAGAATTAAGCCTAACTTTGATTATAATCTACAAGATTTTTATAAAGTGGGTAGACTCATATTTCCAGAAGGTTCGAGAAGCTTGTTATTTCCAGCGTTATTTTTATAGGAAAATTACAGTTAATAAGCAGATAGTGATAGCCAAATGTACCCAGAAAGAACTAAATGAAAATGTGATGGCAAGAAGAAAATGATTCCTTAATGTACTACTATGAAAGTTACCTTTCTCTTAAAACTACAAAATATTCAAAACACTCACCCTATTTGGGGAAATACTGGAACTTAACACATTTAATATTAGAATAAATTTTACACCATATTAAAAATTTGTCACATCATGACTGTAAAATTGTATCTTTGAATTTAGTCGATTTGACCTCTCGCTGTCAAAGCCGTGGTAGCAATGTCTCGGACGCGTATGTGTCTCATTAGCTGGCCGGTTCGCATCGCTTATCGCGAGCCGGGTGACGTAGTCCTTTGTATTCGCATCTAGTTTTACCTAATAGCAAATGCAGTCGTCAATTCTGTTTGTTCGTAGATTTATTTTGTATATATTAGTTTTCAAGGTTTTTGTGTATATTTTTTTAGATAATAAGTATGAAATGTGTATTATAGTAGTTTATAGTTATATTTAGGTTTAAGTTTATTTCTTATTTTGTAGAATTTTAATTGGAAATAACGGTAAACCGTTACAGTGATTTTGGAAGATTGTTGGATCGATTTTTTTTATTATGCGTATTACTATAGCCCCATTTTAAATTGGAATACATTATTTTTCTTAGCAGTAGCCTTAAAATTCCTTCTCACCCCCCTCGCAAACCTTCTCTCCCCATTCATAACCCAACTCTCCCCGCGAAACCTACTCACCCCGTTTTACGGTATGCCCAGCTGTTCGTAAATTGTTTGCGAGATCACCTTAACCAATCCTTAACTTTGTATGCTCTCAGATCTTCACGTGACTGACGACCAAGTGTGGGTGATGGCGAACACTCTGCCCCGCTTCGGCTACTCGCGTCTCGACCCCAACCAATACAACTTCTACGTCTACAGGTTTGTAAGAGTTCCGAGATTTTAGTCAAAACTAGAGATGCACCGGATATTCGGTTACTATCCGGTATCCGGCCTATCCGGCCATTTTTTTAATATCCGGCCGGATACCGGCTTGTGACCTACTATACGGCCGGATACCGGATAGTAATTTAGCTTGATTTCGGAGTCAACCAATTGGATTTAAGAAACCGTCACGGTCAAAATCGTACTCGATTATTATTTTAAAACAATTTAAACATTCCACTGCCTTGCAAGCGCACTCATTTCGAACCTAGAAATGAGTCCGCGCGAACGTTCACTAGGAAACAGGTCAAAACCTGCACAATACGCACCGGAAAAACCGAAATTTAGGTATAGTTCCGCCGGCCGAATATTCGGCGGCCGAATACCGAATATTCGGCTGATGGTCAGGCCGAACATCCGGTATCCTACATCCGGCCAAACAACTATCCGTTGCATCTCTAGTCAAAACCCCTGCTCGTTTGTACAAAAAACGGACAAGTGCGAGTCGGACTCGCCCACCGAGGGTTCCGTACTTTTTATCAAAGTGTATTCAGTACAGTCATCAGCAGCAGAAGTTGCTAAGCGGGCCAGATGTTCAAAATTACCTTGACGCGACTTTATTTGTTAAGAGAATAAGAGCGTGTCAAGGTAAGTTTGAACACCTCGCTCGCTTAGCAACTTCTGGTGCTGACTGTACTATTCATCAGTCGTCAGTGAAAATTTCAACTGTCCGTCTCTTTCACAGATGATGTATTTCTGTTGCCGTTATAACAACAAATACTAAAAACAGAAATTAATAAATATTTAAGCGGGGCTCCCGTACAACAAACGTGATTTTTTGTAGTTTTTTGCGTAACTGTACGGAACCCTTCTTGCGCGAGTCCAACTCGCACTTGGCCGGTTTTTTTTCTTTGCTCTGCTACACTGAAACACACCCAACTTGTCAAGTAGAAAAAACGCGAAATTAAATTTTTCAATGAGAGTTCAACCCTTCACGCCTACATTTTTTTTTAATTTGCCGCCTTTTTGTACTGAGAAAGTTGTCTCGAGCCGATTTTTATTTTGAAGTCGGTTTCGTTACAGTAGGATAAAAGAAAATTTTTAATACCTAATTTTTTATTTAAATTATGTAAATGGGTCGATCAACAATTTCTTGTTGTTAACCCATCAGCCAGGAGACAATAGTAGTTAGACATAGTTTCTTAGAAGAGCTGCTGTACCATGTTCTACAAACGTGCTTAGTAGATGTCCCAATATGGAAAGGCCTTATAACTACCAAAAAATTCAAGTTTGTTTCATTTAAACACGAAATAACTAGTATTTTAAGAGTGACCCAGGAGACCGTAACCATGGCAACTATTGACAAGAAAATGTCTTTATAATAAAATTAAACACTAAGATATTTTTTTGACTAAAATTCCTGTTTCAGAGGAAATGTGAACGACCTGATCACGGGAACAGTATGTGATGGACGCAGTCCCTTCGCTGGCTGAAGATAAGATAAGATTAGGATAGTTTAACATTGTTAATGCAGTACAACAATTTTGATTCAACAATTGTATCATTTTAATACGTTTTTTATTTAATAGCATACAAAAGTAAATTTACAAGTAAATATTAAAAACCTAAAGTTGCCTTTTAATTGTGTATCACTAATAAGGGGCTGTCCATAAATTACGTCATCGATTTTTGACGATTTTTGAAATCCCCCCCCCCCCCTAAAATCATCCAAAAATCATGCTTCGAATGACCCCGTTTCCTCCTATGTCATGCTACCGTCATCCGATGTCCAGACCCCCCCCCCTAATTTGAAATGACGTAATTTATGAATAGCCCTAATACTACAGTAGTACAATATATATGTTCACTCTGCGCACGAGCTCTAAGAATTTTTGGGCAGGAGAAATATTTATACATGTAGGTATGTATAGTTTATAAATATAAGTCTGTTTTACTTTTTTTAATTTTATCAATACACTTTTCTTTCTGTACCAATTTTATGTAGGTACTTATCCTTCTTCGTCTTTTTATATTATAATAAATAAATAAAGGTATGGTTGCACACCAAATATTCCAAAAGTAAAAATAGGCCCATACCTACCTATAAATATAAATAGGTTCCACGGACCTAGATAGGTTCATACCTAAAACGCCGAGCGAACATGGGCATCAACGAAACGTGCTCAAAGCATTGACATAGATATATAGGGACTGGCTTTACGGGCAATAATAATGAGGCATGACAGGGGCCAGTAAGTACAGCGGTGTAACACCGCTACAACGCGATTGGTTGATGAGTTCGCATCACGCGCGCGATTGGTTAATGAGTTCGCATTACGGTCGCAAGTTGCAACTAGTTGCGTTAGACTGCACGATTGGCTGGGATTCGTGAGTAACATCGCTGAACTAGTACCATTTTTAGTGCCCGTAGTGCCCGTCCTTAGACATTATACGTCAATGGCTCAAAGGCCATTTGCGCACCAATATTCTGGCCCACTTCGTAACTTAGTGTTCGTAAGGGCCCGCCTTTACGAAATCCATACTATTATTTATATTATATTATAAATGCGAAAGTGTGTCTGTCTGTGTGTTACCTCTTCACGCCTAAACCGCTAAACCGATTTAGTTTAACATTGTCATAGAGATTGAGATTGAGAGAGTTTGAGTTCCGGGGAAGGACATAGGAGTCATAGGATAGTTTTTTTGTCGGAAGTCATCCCTAAAGGATGACGATGACGATAGTTTTTTTGTCGGAAGTCATCCCTAAAGGATGACGATGACGGCCCGGTCTAACGTGAGTCATCCTTAAAGAGGGTGAAAACTTAGGGTAAAAAGGGTGGACCCAGTACTAAATTATAATAATCATTTATTTACATACAATATATATACAGTGGTACTACTAAACGAAATTAATAACTAGCTTAAATCTAAAATAGGCCCCTGAGGGATTGTACCAAGGATGCTGGCGGCATTTCCTCGCTGTATCGCAATGCTGGTGCGAGGTAGCCGCCAGCTCTTCGGTCACCAGTTACGTCAACCAGACGCTTCGCGATTTCTGCGAACAACTTATGCGCGCTGGGACCCCATGGACCTAGAGTTTCAACTCCAAATGGTACAAAATGGTACTCTCAATATAATAATTAAATTATAATAATTAAAAATATGTACAACTCAACCAACTCTCAGTGGACTTTGGTCCCCAGGCCAGGCACAACTCCCGCCTGGAAAGAGTACTCTCTTTTGCCATCGCTCTATATTCCACAAACATAAAACTATGACAGCTACGAGTATATATCGTTTATTAAAGAATGAAGTAATTTGAATTCATGCTACATCCCGACGTTTCGAACCCTTTACAGCGTTCGTGACAATACAACGAATTAATAGTAATTAGTGTAATCGTAGACAATATTATACAATATATTTTACTAATTAACCTACAAAACTTAAGAAACTAAAACCCGTTCTGAGCCATGCCGGGTTGAAAGGTCCCATCACACTAGCAGCGTTACCCCGCTGTATGGCGATAGAGACCTGTTGGACAAGCCATGACACAGAACGGGGGTCAGGTCATTCCCTAAAACTAATCTAGGTATATAATCTCGACTAAGGATTCGCGGAATAACACACAGCTGGATCCAAATACAAAATAATATCCTCTATACCATTAAACTTTCCTAGCATTATCATTATAATTCAGAGCTTCACAAACGCTACACAAAGCTAAAGACCTAGTACCCAAATAACCATGCTCTTCCACGGTCTCCAAATGCATTCGCCACGCGTGATAAGATAGTAATTTACTTGTATTATCACAGAGGCATAATTATCCATATGTAGGTAAGAATTAGGGGGCAAAAGATTAATACAGTCTACTAATGGTGTTCCCATGATAATAGGAATGGCGCCTTTTGCGTATGCGTGATGAAAAATCTTTTCTGATATGTATTGGCGGCATATTGTGTTCCATTACAAGATAGATAGGCAGTCTTTTGCAGAGTGACCGGGGCACCTGTGGTCAAGAATTATTATTATTATATGTCTTTCCCATCACGGAACAATGGTGTTCCGGACCTTTGGGAGGCGTGCGCGGAGCCGAAGCCATATTATTATTATTATTTATTTACTAGTAGTTCGCGCCGAACTGAGAACTCGCGGTTTGCCAAAAATTATATAGAGCGATTGACTTTGTTGCACCTACTTACTCGTATAGTTCGACATAAAATAGTAGAAAATAATTTTCAGGAAAAAAAACCGACTTCTATGGGGGCCGGTGAAAGATTATTGTACATAGATGGTGCACTATGTAGAAAAGGAGGTAAAACCACCCACTTTTCTAGTAGGTAGCATTTCGTTTCTGTAAGGGTCGCAGTTTTAGCCTCAGGAACCCACTTCTCTGATCTCTTCTTCCTCGTTCCCTCAATGCTGAGGATCGCGACCACATGCAACATGTCCCCACTGATTGCGGTCATAAGCCAAGTGAACTGCACGGTGCAGGCTGCCGCCACTCGCCTTCTTCATGGCGTCAGACCATCTCTTACGAGCCCCACCCCGAGTGCGTTTACCATTCATTCGCCCCAAGATGATACACTTCTCTGATAGCAGTTCGGTTCTCTGAGGATTGCAGTTCGAACCTAACCAAAACCACTTTTACTTTTCTAGTTGCATTTCATTTTTGTAAGGCTCGCAGTTCTAACCTAACCCACATTTTTCGGTTCTGTGAGGATCGCAGTTCAAACCTAGTTAACCTAACCCACTTAACGGCGCGTGCGGTGCGGTGTACGGGGGTTTGAGCGGGAGGGGCTAGTAAGTTTGGCATCATTATACTTTATACCTACATTTTATGGTAAGTAATCATAGTGGTTTATTTAGCTTAGGTTCAGTATCAGTGGTTTTCCGGGTCAAATTCCGAGTCCGGGTCCGGGTCCAGTTCCGGGTCCAGGACCAGGTCCAGGTCGAGGTCCAGGTCTATGTCTTGGTCCAGGTCCAAGTCCAGGTCCAACTCCGGGTCCAGGTCCGGGTTCAGGTCCGGAAAAGAGCCCGGATCCGGGTAAGGTCTAGCATCATCAGCAATTCCACTTCATCAAGTGCGAC
Source organism: Cydia splendana (assembly GCF_910591565.1). NCBI lineage: Eukaryota > Metazoa > Arthropoda > Insecta > Lepidoptera > Tortricidae > Cydia > Cydia splendana. The sequence continues at coordinate 4,994,435 of NC_085983.1, read as the reverse complement.
AGTTTTTAATGTAAATTCTTGATTTTCTGATGAAAATACACAAATCTCTATACGCATGCCTTTAAGATTTGAGGAGTTCCCTCGATTCTTCATGGATACCATCATCAGACCTCGAGCTTGACAAAAATGTGGCTTAAAAACTTAACTTGCTTAACAAACATAACAGTTCGCTCTTAGCGGCCGCGGCTAGCGATCGTCGCGCGCTCCGATAAGAAACCAGTTCGTGCGCGCTTAACTAACGATTTACTAACCGCGAATATAAGGAAAAAAAATTATCTTTATATATAAATATTGTCATCATGAAGTGTAAAACTTGTAGTGAACCAGTGATTGATGGTGTGGACTGTGGCAGCTGCCGTAGTCAATTTCACTTTGGGTGCATCGGCGTAGTGGAAACCACCTACCGAAAAATGAACATGGATCGAAGAGCAGGAATACGATGCCAGAAATGTCGTGCTGGCCCCGATAATTCACAGGACATATCCACCATTCTCGAGGAGCTGAGAGGTTTTAGGGCAGAGTTCGGCGCCGCTAGGTCAGAGCGAATCTCCAATTCTGTTGACTCATTAAATGCAAAATGGAATGAGATGGAATCCCGGTTTTCCAGTTTAGAAGACAGAGTGATTGCTCTGGAAAGCAGTGCGAAAGTCGTTTCGAAATTACAATCGGAACTTGCCACCTCAAGTCAGACAATACATAACCTACAAAATGAATTGCATGTGCGCGACCAAAATGCACGAATGAACAACGTCGAAGTATCTGGAATACCGTATAAAAAGGGCGAAAACCTTTTAGTGATACTGGACACTATTTACAAAAAAGTTGGTGTACATCTGGAGGCTAAAGAGGTGGATTCCATACATCGCGTCCGCCGTTTCGTTAGCAGAAATACTGGTCAAGTTGACACCAACTCGGAAGGCAACGTAACAGGCGAGAGAAGCATGGGTAGCAATGCGACAGAACCACGTCCCCCGGCGATTATAGTTAAATTCACCAGGCGGCTGTGCAAGGACCCGCTGCTGGCAGCGGTGCGCGCGCGCCGCGGCCTCACCACCACAGACATCGGCACGGAGGGACCGGCTCGTACCATATTCATAAGTGATCACCTCACGCCGACAAATAAACTGCTATTAAAACGCGCCAGGGAAAGGAAAGCTGAGCTCCAGTATGCATACCTTTGGACTCACGATTGCAAGATCCTCATGCGTAAGACCGACACGTCTAAAATTGTCGCGATAAATAACGATTCGGATCTATTTAAGTTAAAGTGACTACTATGTTTATGTTATATCAGTATGTACACGTTTGCACGTGAATATGATTATTATATACTCTGTTGTTGCCCTTTGCCTTCACAAATGACTGCCGAAGTACTTCTCGTCTATTTAGCACAAATCACATCTATTTAATTACACAAACGGGTCTACCGCGATATAATTTCATTGTTTTTACCTTTAATTCCTTCCTTCCTTCCTCCTCCTTCCTTTTTATAAACTAATTTCGGGTAGTTTAGTGGTGTTTTATTAATATCTCCGTTGACATTTGTTGGGACGTCAGTCTTTCCGTGACCACAGCTGGTGCAACTCAGCTGAAACGTCGGAATTAAAGGTAAAAACAATGAAATTATATCGCGGTAGACCCGTTTGTGTAATTAAATATGTGTACAAAACGCGAGAGTTTAAAGTGTTATATTACAAATCACATCATTTATTAACTATTTGCTTACGGCTATAATGGGCAGACCTGCATGCGCGTCTCATTATTATGAATGCTATCGTTATCTCAACGCTTTTTATGTACCTACTTACGCCCGCCACCATGTCGCAAATATTTTACCTGTTAATAAACAATATATATGTTTTTGTATTGTATCATTTTGTAATGCCTCAACTGCTTTGAATAGTGCCTTTAGACTACTGCTGAAAGTGCAAGAAATTGCTTCCATCGAAACTGTTAAACGAACCAGACTGACAGAATACCTACCAGACGACATAACATATGACAAAAGAGTACCAGTGACTGGCTTATTACACCCTGCAGACAGAATTACTATAAATATAACCGACATACTTACTGAAAACGACTTAGAACCTTATTATACGTCAGATATGCACAGAATCTACACTGATGGAAGCAAGCACGATGCAGGAGTAGGAGCGGCATTCGTTATACACTACCCTGATGGAAGTGACAGAACTAAAAAATTTAAGCTACATAAGAGCTGTACAGTTTTTCAGGCTGAATGTGTGGCTATAGAAGGAGCGTGTCATGAATGCATCATACTGGGCCTTGAAAAAATCACAATTTTCTCGGACTCGAAGTCTGCGCTGCAAGAAGTTGCAAATCGCAGCAGCACAAACAGAACAATAAACAGTATCCATAAATTAATCCGCCAAATCCAACAAGCAGGAGAAATCCATTTTTGTTGGATTAAAGCCCACGCCGGCCTTCACGGCAATGAGGCAGCAGACACAGCCGCCAAACACGCGGCATCATTACACAGAAGTCCTGATTTCTGCAGATTTCCCCTATCCTTTCATAAAAAGAACCTACATAAAACAATAGTAGGAAAACATGAACAAATGTACACAAACAGTACAACAGGAACCCACACAAAGCAACATCTGCCTACACTTACACATGTAACAACACTTCGCAAGCATATGTCACTCACCTTCGAACTCACTCAAATACTTACCGGTCATGGATATCACAAAGCCTATCTAGCACGCTTCCACATCACCGACACTGATACCTGCCCATGCGATGACACAACTCCACAAACTATCGACCATCTCCTCAAACACTGTCCCAAATATTCATACTTCCGCTGTGACCACGAGTTTCTCTGTGAACTACATCAAATAGACCCATATGATATATCTAAAATAATAAAAAAAGAAATAACAAAAACATCGTTCGAAAAATTCATAAGTAAAATAATAAACACACTTAAAAAATTTAATAACACATAAACATGCTATACAGTGTGTTTTTTTTAAGTGGGACAGTATGGGGAAATCCCAAAGTATAAGAGATACAGGGAAACTGTCTTAGGAAACATTAGGTACTTTTTTGTGAAAAAAAAAATGGTATAGTCAAAATTTTGGTCAAGTGTGAGTTGTCCCTAAAAATGATTAATTTTGATGAAATTTTTTTTTGACGCACATCTACTCAGTTTCATGAGGGGATCATTTTATTGTATGGGAAGAAAAAAATCGGGACAGCAGAAGTTAGTCAAATTTAAGAAAATCGTTTTCATTTTTACAACCCGTGTAAATTGAAAACCACTGCCCACTGCAAGGTTTTTATTTAAAAAATATTGCCTATTCCAGTTTTACATTTGAATTTGGAACACTTTATTTGGTTTGAAAAGGATTTAAATACTTTAAGATATTCTTACGCGAGCTTTACCTTACAAATCTAATTTAAAAAAAAAAACAAATTTTAAATTTGGAACTTCTTGAAACAAACAGTATTTTACTTGATATTTCATTGTTTAAAGTTAACATTATGTTAAGTTTTCGTCATGGAATTACCAAACTCGCATAAAGTAGATTTAATTGAAGCGTATTTTGTAAATTATCGTAGCTCTGTGAATGCGTTACAGTGGTATCGGGAACGTTATCCGGACCGCGATCAACCGGACCGCAAAATTTTTGACAAACTGGTGAAAAATTTAAGAAAGGGAGGCTGTTTTAAATTAAAACGGAAGAGACGAGCCACAGTAATAAATGAATTTACAACTATCGCAATCTTAGGATATTTTGAAGCCTACCCAAAAGCCTCATTGAGGGAAGCTGCTAACACTATCGGTGTGCATAAATCTACAGTACGAAAGGTATTGAAGGCTTACAAGTACAAGTGTTACATAGAAGGTCATCTTGTACAAGCATTGCTTCCAGGAGACACTGACCGGAGATTAGCATTTTGCCAGTGGTTTGTAGCATGCTCGATTAGAAACCCGTCTTTTCCAAGCCGGATTATTTGGACAGATGAATGCAATTTTTCAAACAATGGCATGTACAATAGAAAAAATAATCATTTTTGGGCACGTACAAACCCCTTCCGAACTACGGCAACCCATAACCAGGTCCGCTTTTCCTTTAATTGTTGGTGTGCAATATTAGATAATAAAATCTTTGCCATTAAAATTTACCATGGAACATTGAATAGTCAAAAATATCAGGAAATATTAAACATGGCTGTGGATTTAGTAGATATGGCAATTCCATTAAATAATTTGAATAATATCATCTACCAACAAGACGGCGCCCCTGCCCACAATAGTATCGCTACGAAACAGTTTTTAAATGAACATTTTCTTGATCGCTGGATGGGCACAAATGGCCCTATTAAATGGCCACCACGTTCACCCGATTTAACACCGTTGGATTTTTTCATTTGGGGGTACCTTAAAGGTCGAATTTATGCAGATACTTACAACTCGGTACAAGAGTTAAAAGACGCAGTGCATTATCATTTGAACAACATACATCACAACGCCTTGTCTAAAGCTACCAGAGGTGTTCTGAAACGCGCTCGTGCCTGCATTCGACAAGAGGGAGGCCACTTTGAACATTTACTTTAATGTAAAATTATTTTATTAAATTTACCTAACTTCTGCTGTCCCGATTTTTTTCTTCCCATACAATAAAATGATCCCCTCATGAAACTGAGTAGATGTGCGTCAAAAAAAAATTTCATCAAAATTAATCATTTTTAGGGACAACTCACACTTGACCAAAATTTTGACTATACCAATTTTTTTTTCACAAAAAAGTACCTAATGTTTCCTAAGACAGTTTCCCTGTATCTCTTATACTTTAGGATTTCCCCATACTGTCCCACTTAAAAAAAACACACTGTATAGGGGAGAAGGGGGCAGCTATCACTGGAGGCAGCTTAGAACAAATGCGTTTTAAAATGTATTTTTGATGGGATAATGATACAAATCCATATTTTGGGCTTGCAACATCGACCCACACAACTGTCACCTGACATATTTGAAGTTTGACAGAACATGAACGAACCAGTAGCTTATTTTGTTTTCGATGCTACCCGTTAGCGGTATTTGTGCAGATTTGTAAGGTTTCTCAGGCTGTATTTGAAGGAAGTGGTTAGTGAAACTTAATTTATTAGATAGAACAATCTATTATGTTTAGTGACGAAGGATGAATAATCAAAATTTGCGATGTTTCTACAAAATAACGACGTTTATTTTTTTTAAGTAGGTGTTGGGGTAGTTATGAAAAATAAATAGGAGGCAGTTTTGATTAGCAGTCTATTCAAAACTACCCCGGCCATAAGAAATGTCCATACCTGCCCCGATATTGACTGGCATTTGGTATGTAAATTGAAACCGTAATAATATTTTACTTATTTTAGTAAATACTAATAATGCATTTATCTAAATTCCATGAACTAAGTGGTTCAGTACTTATTACGTTTAGTCATGTTTAATATAATATGATTTATTTGTTAACAGGTAAAAATGGTAAGGAATTATATAAATAAAGAGAATCACAGAGAACCAAAATATAATAAATACTCATATAATCCGATGTCAAAACATTATTGGGGTAGTTTTGAAAAATGGTATGTGCAAAACTGCCTCAAGGGGGTAGCTTTAGTAAGATTTCAATACTTTTCAAAGGTACCCCCACTGAGGCACCTATGAACACTCCAAAAAACATGAATGTACAAAACTACCCCATCTCTGTTGTAACTGCAAATTATACGAGTAAACTGTTAACACGATTATTTCTAGTGACAAACTGTGCCAAGTACAGGTAAAAAAAACGCGTATATCTCGATATTATTGCCGTTACAGCCCATTTTTCAAATCTGCCCCATGTAAGTTCAAAGCTACCCACTCTTGGGGCAGTATCGAACATTATTCCTTGAGTTGCAAAAATCTAATTTGTACTATTATCTTTAGCATTACATATCTGCAAATACATTAATTACGTAGGTTAATAACGTAGGTTATTGTGTAGAGGTTTAAAACTGGTTTCAATAAGTAATATTTTGAACTATGACAATTAATGTAAAAAGTGTACCAGGCTGCCCCCCTCTCCCCTACTATAATATGTTATATACGTAAATAAAGTGCCTAATATATATGCATATATAATTATATTTATAATATTTTATATATCTAAATAAACTGCATAATAATACATTCATAAAAACTAATGAAACGAAGTAAGTAATAATAGTTATAAGCCGCCCGTATTGAAAGCGAGGACCTACAACTATAAAAATAGTAAAAAAAAAAAAAAGACTACTGCTGTTCATAGCTACACACAGTATAAATATACGCCTACGCTTTGTTCTTATATTTACAATAATGCAAATAAATACATTTTTTATCTGCAGTGTCGGATAAGCTATTTAACGGTTATTATCAAAACGTACGGGGACTACGAACTAAATCGCATAGTTCCTTTTCACAAGTTGCCCTGGCCGATTACGATTTTATCTGTATTACTGAATCCTGGCTGACCTCGAATTTTTATGACAGAGAATATGTTGACGAAAGATACATAGTATAAAGGTGCGACCGGTCGGAGGTGGACAGCGGCGCTGCGCGCGGCGGGGGCGTGCTGGTGGCGGCGCGCCGCGAGCTGCTGCCGCTGCGCCGCGCCTGGCCCTGCCCCTCCCCCGCACACGCAGAGTGTGTTTGGATATCACTCCCTATTTGTAATGATCACTTTAACTCTCAGCGTAGATACTTAAATATGGCATGCGTATACATTCCGCACGGATCTAACCACAATGCTATCGAATCATTTTTTGACATAACTTCTCGACTTATTCTCGATCACCCTGATGATGTATTCCTTATTACAGGGGACTTTAATATCTCCCATGCTGAATGGTTAGGTGGAGGCTCCGGAGCACTATCCTTAAATAATTCTAGTAATGTTTTAGTTCAATTCATGCATGATTTTATGTCGCTCAGTAATTTAAATCAATTTAACAATATTGTTAATGTCAATAATCGTATCCTTGACTTACAATTCATGGTCTTCCTTTTATTTCTGACACTATGTTATTTAGAAAAAAATAATCCTTATGATGAAGCCTTTCGATCGGTATGATCTATGAATGCAGTTTAAATGGTTTTTTAAATTAAAATAATGTCTTCTTTCAGTAAAATATCCTATCTACGATATTTAAGGTACTTTCCCTTGATGTCCCATAGTCTTGGGACACCCTGTATACATACAGGGTGTAATGTATGTATGCTATGTATAATGTAACCGACTAACTGTCAAGGTTTATTCGAGATGCATGAAGTCCACCAATTTGGTAAAATCACTGTTTCTTTCAAAATCATGTTTTAAAGTAATGATGTTTCTCTATTTTCAATACTGAAATAATACTGTTATGACTGACCATATCTACTGGCCATTTTAGTAGCTCGTTCGTCCCATATACTCCTGTTGGGGACAAGCAACAGCTCGCCAGGGGCGAGGAGGTTGCTGATGATGGTCTCCATACCGGTGTGGCCTGAACCGCTGATGGCGAGCACCAGGGGGCTTCGTGTTTGGAATAAATATTGAATGCCCGCGCGAATGTCGTCCATCACCTGGAAAAATACAACATGCACGTACTAATGAAACAAATACTACAGAAAAATTAAATCTATCTATCTATCTATATACATATAATAAAGCTGAAGACGGTCGAAAGTCTGTACATGGAAGATATTTGAAGAAAAGTTGGCTGGGGATACTTAGAATCGATAACAGAACACGTTCCAAAAGTTTTTAGAATTTTTGTCTGTTTGTCTGTTTATGTACAGTCACTAGGTGTGATATTCCGTTGACTCCAGAGGATGTACACCATGCGGCATTATTTTTAAATTTAAAACTTAATTATACTGCGCCAATTAAACCCGCTTAAACGCTTATATATAAATTCTATTTAGCAAATTATGATGATATTAACAGTGACTTATTAAATATAGATTGGGACACATTTTTCAATAATTTAAATATCGAAGGATGCGTAACCAAGTTTTATAATTTGTTATAAGTATACCTTAATTGACAAACACGTACCTTGCTGTTATTCTAGAAACTCGTGTACAAATTATCCTGTATGGCATAGTAGATCTTTAAGGAAGATTTTAAAAGAAAAAAGAAAATATCATAAATTATGGAAATGTTATAGTAATCCGTTAGATTATGAAAGTTATAAAATTTTAAGGAAAATAGCTGAAAAAATAGAAAATGAGTGTTATAAAAATTATATAGAAAGTTCCGAGGATAAAATAAAATCACATGTAAAGCATTTTTGGAAATTTATTAAGTCCTCAATGTCCAATAAAGGTATACCACAAACAATGAATTACAGGGGTGTTTCTGCATCAGACGGTGAAACTATTTGTAATATGTTCAGTGATCACTTCCAATCAGTCTTTAAAAATTCCACCTTACCACCACTGGACACCGACTGCCTGGAGCCACCGCCCAAGCCAGTTTTTGATTTTAGTACAATTATGTTGACAAATGAAATGGTCCTCAAATATCTGAAATCTGTTGATATAAATAAAGGCGCAGGACCTGATCGTATACATCCTTTGCTAATTAGTAAATGTGCTGGTACTTTGGTGGTTCCTGTCACCAAATTATATCAGCAGTCTATTAAGGAGGGAAAGGTACCGCAAATCTGGAAAACGGCGTGGATCACACCTATACCTAAGGGTTCTATAAGTCAAGACGTCGAAAAGTATAGGCCTATTTCTAAGTTGTGCCAATTCGGTAAAATATTGGAAAAAATTGTCACTGACCAATTATCAAACGCTGTACGGCGTCATATCAATCCGAGTCAACACGGGTTCTATAAGGGTCAAAGTGTGGAGAGTAATCTTTTGTCCTTTAGTGAAGTCATACGAGATGCAATGGATAATAAGTATCAAGTCGACGCAGTTTACACAGACTTCGCTAAAGCGTTCGACAAAATTTCTTACAATACGCTTCTGGTGAAACTTTGGAAACTTGGCATCCATGGTGATCTTTTTCGATGGGTGAAATCGTATATAGAAAATAGGTCCTTAAGTGTTGTACTTGGCGGTTTTTCATCGGCTTTCAAAATAACCACTTCAGGTGTCCCTCAAGGGTCCCATTTGGGCCCTTTATTATTCATTTTATACATAAACGATATCACAGAGTGTCTGACAAATTCTAAAGCCCTTTTATACGCCGATGATACTAAAATATTTTGAGTCATTAAAACAGACGCTGACTGTGCTCTATTGCAGGATGATTCAACTAGCTTCGAAACATATTGTGTGCAAAATAATCTGTTTTTAAATAGTGACAAATGTTCAGTTATTACCTTCACTCGGAAAAGGGATCCCATTGTATTCAATTACCGGCACGACAGCATAGTATACGTGACCTAGGGGTGCTAATGGATGCAAAACTAACGTTTAACCCACATATAGATCATATATTAAACAAAGCATACAAACAACTGGGTTTCGTTCTTCGCGTAGCAAAACCTTTTCGAAGCCTTTTTTCGAAAACCTTTTCTGTACCATATTTCATGCAAAATAAAGTTATTTGTATTTGTATTTGAAGACCTCTCACTTATAAACTTCTTTATAATAGTTACGTTCGTAGTAGATTGGAATTTGCCTCTGTAGTATGGAATCCTTTCTATAATGTCCATAAGACTCGCATTGAAAGACTCCAGAAAAAGTTTATTAAAGGACTGGAATTACGAGTAGGTCGGAACTATGTAAATTACGCTTCCTTGGCTACACATCATAATATCCAGCCGCTTTCACTTAGGCGGTCATGTACAGATTTGGTATTTTTATTCAAAATTATTAATAATGTCGTAGATGCCCCCGACTTATTACATAAAATTGGCTTCCGTGTTCCCCGTAGGAATGAACGTAGTTGTCGTAGTAAGGCATTATTTAGCATTCCTAACAGCAGAACGAAACACGCACAGCATTCATATATTGGGCGCGCATGTAAGCAGTACAATGAAAAATGTATGGACGCAGACTTGTTTGGCAGTTCATTAGGTCTGTTTAAGAAAACTGTATATTCTTTGTTGAAGTAAAGAAAGTGTGAAATGTTGCAAGCAACCGGATACTTGTAATTTGAGTTTTTTCTCTTTTACATCTATTCTATTTTTATGTAATTGGGTACTATAAGTTTACACTAATTTTATACATTTGTAAATTATCTTTGTAAATTAGGGAACTATAGGTCTATACCGAAATTTTGTAGCTACTAGCTAAGTTGCTCATATGTTTATTCTAAGACTGTTTGTTTCTCAATAAAACAAAAAAAAATAATAATAACGAAGTGGACAAATCGCCAAACGTGAACTATGCTTCGTTGAAGAATTCCGTTCTGATCATCATCAGCAGTTCCACTTCATCAAATGTCACTTTTTTGAATGTATGTGCTTGATTTGTTGATAAAACACATAAATCACTATATGTATGCCTTTAAGATTTGAGGAGTTCCCTCGATTCCTCATGGATCCCATCATCAGAACTGGGTTTTGACAAAAACGGGACCAATCTATACAGATTGGTGCATACGCATATACATATACAATCATCATCATATATATAAAATTGAAAAACCAGAACGGGATAAAAAACGAGCGAAGAAGAGAGATGGCGCCTTACAAATTTCTAAAAAAGTTTTTGACACGTATCTCGAATACAACGCACGTATGATAAGAAAAAACTGTTTAAATCTATTATCTACACATGAGAATAAAACTAGAACATAAAAACTATCGCTTTCGATGCGTATTTAATTTACAATAAGGAAAAGAAATTTTCATAACAATCTTCATTTTACGACTTCGACCATTTCTCGGGAACTCTCGGTTGCTTTCGTTTGGCGGTGCTACAGATTAGACCAAATAATTCGTAAGTTAAAGTAAACTAAATTATGTTTGTCATGTTGGTATACAGGTATTTCTGAGTTTTTTTACACGAAGTAAAATAAAAAGTGCTGCCAACCTCAACCTTAGTCTATAGCCCATACGAGTGAATTAAGTATGCCATTTATGACATATCAATCAATTTAATATTATCGTATGATTATCGTGTTAATAATTTGTATTTTATTGTTTTAAATTTCTTTATGAGTTATTATTATTCAGATTGATTTTCATGGCTCGGCAAACATTGTCATTCGTCCAGGGAAAGGGCTGCCGAGATGAGCCAAAAATACAAAGTTATAGAATGGGAGACGAGCGTACTTGGGACAACAAAATGGGAGACGCCTAGAGATGGGTCGCGGGTATTTACCCAATTTACCCACCCAGGTAAATACCCGGTAAATACCCATCTACCCGGTATTTACCCGTATCTACCCAAATGGACGGGTAGATTCATTTCTTGTTGCACATGTCGATTTGTGTTAAAGTGGAGATATAAACCGAGTTAATGGCTGTAATTATTGTGTGTCATTTAAAATGAAATGGTTTAGTTGCAGTTGCAGTTGTAACTAAGGAATTTTTAGTACAATTTTAATAAATATTAAAAAAGGCCGTCATAAGAGTATTTTTATTAGACTTGAGTAAATTATCGTACTTATACGTTGATAATACACATTCCAACTTCGTTCGGCGGGGGGTGCGGTTGGGGGGAGGGGGGAAAAAGTGAACTTTTTCATATTTCTTGGAATCTGTCCTTAATATCGAAAAGTGTTGTATGTACAAACTAAAGTAGACATAATTTTCTACAAAAAAGGTTATATACATTTTTGTCCTAAAACTAACTGTGTTTGACTTATAAGCTTCACAAGTTGGGATACTGCACAATTTTTTTTTATTATCATTCATAAGTATTCTTTATTTTCATCTTTCTAATGTATATTAAAAGCATTTTAAAACATTTCCGGAAGCCAGGGAATGATTTTACACGATTTTCATAATTGGACTGATATGTTAAAATCGAACTTCACCTCATAGCAACCTTTTCGTAATTAGTTTGAACATACATTTTATGTAACATTGTAAAAAAATACTTAAATTAATCTTATTTATACTCACATACCATTAAACACATCAAATTTAGAAGAAAAACGAAAATACCCGCGTATTTACCCGCGGGTAGGTAAATATCGGGTATTTACCGGGTAAATACCCGCTCTCGGGTATTTACCCGGGTAGTTACCCATCTCTAGAGAAGACGCCCGATGGCGAGAGCTATCGCAAGATCGCAAGAAACATGACGTGATCTGGTATCGGAGGCCAGGTGAGTCCTTTGGATCGCTGCGTCACCTTAGCCGTAGTAATGTTAAGATTCAGAAAGGGAAATGGGGACTACCTACGTTTGTATGAAAAGGCGATTTATGGGTGGTGGTCGTCCATATTCGTGGCTTAAAGCGGAAAATAAGTAATCTAATGAACGTTTTTGCAACTAGGCTTACAACAATAAGTCATAATTTTATGTTAAAACAAGTTTTAAATAAATACCTAAGTACGTTATAAGAAATTTTCGAATTAAGTTATCCAAATAACGGCTACCTACTTGACAAATAAGTATTCCTTATCACAGTTATAAACCCTGGCAGGGATACATAATAATGTCGGTATTTAACTAAACATAAGACAAACTCTTTATTTCATTTACGCGAGCGGAGCTGCGGGCCCGTCTATTAAAAAATATAATTTTCAAAGTCGGTCCATTAATGACGGAGATATCCTGGAGTAACAAATATAAAAAAAACCCAATCGAATCTCATCCTTTTGAGATTTGGAAGTCGGCATGGTATAATAATATACTCGAAGTCGGTTAATAAATGAGGGCGCCACTTTCTACGTGGCTGTCACATTTTTGACGTAAAATGCATACACATGGTAACGATTTATAGTCTGTCAAGCCATTTCCGTCAGTAGAAAAAAGCGGCTAATAAATGCAGGCGCGAAGGGTTATCGTCCTATAGAAAATTTGAATATCGCGCCTTTTTCTACTGATAAACTTGTTTGACCGAGTATAGTATGGAAATTTTAGAGTTCCATTTTATTTTATTTCTACTATTTTATGTCCCACTATAGGCGGCAAGGGATCGAAAATCGCGTGGATATATTACAATGTCTGTGGAGCCCTTAACTGATACTGTATCTGTGGTAAGCCGAAATATTTTCTGTCAAATGTTAAATAGGTACCTATATTATGTTTATTTTTATCATGCTAATTATTTCAAAATGGTAAATTTAAAAACGATATTATAAAAGTGCAAGCCTCGACCATACTTTCATTTGATACCAAACTCGACCATACTTTCTTGCAAAAAGATGACCAGAATAGCAAGACCTCTCACAAGTAGCTTTTTAGCCTTCTAAGCTCTCCTAGCTCAATAACCCCTTGATCGAGCTTGCTCATAATTTAATGACTAAAATATAATGCCCTCAACTACACGTTTACCCAATTTAATTTAAATTAGAACAAATTTACTTAAGTTCTTGAGTATCAAACTATCCTCTGATAGTTCAGCTTAAAAACATCGAAATGCCGGGACGTGCCCCTAGCCAGCCGCGTGTCCCAAGACAAATGTAAGAACTTCGTTCGCTTCGCTCGCTCGTTCGATAAGAACTTCGTTCGCTTCGCTCGCTCGTTCGATTAAATAATTACTTTCCAGGCTGGAAATGGGAGCATTTTCTGACTTGAACACATTAACGTATATATCTATGGACTGGCCTTACGGGCACTAAAAATGGTACTAATTTAGCGGTGTGCCTCACGAATTCCAGCCAATCGTGCAGTCTAACGCAACTAGTTGCGACCAATAGCGCGCGTGATGCGAACTCATCAACCAATCGCGTTGTACCGGGGTCACACCGTTGTACTGGCCCCGGTCATGCCTCATTATTATTGTCCGTAAAGCCAGATCCTAGATATCTATGTCAATGCTTGAGCATTAATTTCAAACCGAGGACCATCAATCCTTTAGGTTATTAAAAAATAAACAATATATATTAGGTAACGTTAAACAGAAAACTTGCTGGACTAAGTAGGCCTGAATAAAAGGTGGAATTGGATCTAGGTATGTCCTTAAACTTAGTTTCTTAAATAAACTTATAATTACCTATATTATTATGCATAAAAATCACGGTGTAGGCATAGTTAGGTGCAAAAATCACTCACTTGTCCATGTACGTTTGATTTACTAAAACCGAGCATCTCCCGAACATGTCCACATTCACGAACCTCTGCAGATGCTTCACAAATCGCACCCGATACTCGATACAATGCGACATGATTATTGTGACCAAAGCCTCCCTTTGTTTGAGTGCCCAATATGGGACGAGTTGCTTCAATCTTCCGCTGTTTATGTCGCCCAGAAGAGGGATGGTTCGGCCGTATGGGACCGGGACGTCGGAGTCGGATCTGAAAGTAGAGTATAAAATTAAAACTTACTACTTTATTACTGATAACGTAATAAAATTAAAACTAAACCTACTAAGCTTCCACATGCATAGTCAAGATCCTAAAATACGTTCGCCATTATGAAGTTCTTCATTTTTGCCATTTGACTGTGCCGTCCGAAAATTTCCAAATATGCCAACTGTTCACATGGGAAAAATTCGGAAACATCCAACTCATATTTATGTATGGAAATCGATGTTTATAATTTCTAAAATGAAAGTTTCTTTTGTTTCCTGATTTATTCCGAGAAATTTTTCAACGTTTTGGAGACTATACAAGCTGTACATATTTAATGTATATCTGTAGCGTAGACCGGGGACAATAGAAACACGTCATGATTGAAACAAGTCAAATTTCTCGAAAACTATAATACCTACGCGTCTGACGCAACACTCGGTACACGCGGTCGGCCATGTTTGAATCCTTGACCAGTAGGGCTCGAGCGACGGTGCGAGACAGGGGACAATGACGAAAGTAGATGATGAAGAAAGAGCCGAGAATTGCGTGTACCTACCACATCATGCTGTTGTAAGAGACGACAAACAAACCACCCGAGTTAGAGTTGTATTTCATGCTTCATGTGCTGGAACTAATGGGGTTACCATAAACGATACATTACTCGTAGGTCCTACTCTGCAAGAAGATTTACGCGATATACTGCTGAGATGGAGAACGCACAAAATCGCATATGTCGCAGATATCATTAAAATGTATCGGCAGATTGAAGTTAATGACGCAGATACAAATTATCAAAGAATTGTTTGGCGAAGGGATACTCAAAAACCAATAGAAGACTACAAGCTACTTACCGTTACCTTCGGGACCTCTTGCGCTCCCTACCTGGCCATCAAAACCTTACGTCAAGTTGCGATAGAGGAGCGTCAAGAGTATCCTGAAGCACAGCGTATAATACTAGAGGATTTCTACATGGATGACGTCCTGTCGGGGCATGAAACAGAAGATGAAGCTAAAAGAAATCAGAGAGAAATCACAGCAATTCTCAAAAAGGGTGGGTTTGAACTTGTAACCTGTAAACCTATGAAAATGTACCCGGCTGGTTACATAATACCTAGGGATGTAATAAAGGAAAGAAAACACAAGAGTCCACTTGATAGTTGTTTTATTTCTTCTCTCAAAACTCCTACATACCCTAAAAATTACATCTTCTAGCTCTGACTGCTAACGGTAGAGCTGTTGGTTCATTAATATCTGTATTCTTACACTTAGGATAAACCACCAACAAACTAGTTGTTTAGTTAAATTTTATTCAGATAATTATAACCCGTAAAGTTACGCCTGAGCATTAAATTGGCAAGTAACACTGTCCATTAGATCACAGTAAACCTTGGTTATGATATTAAAGTTATTCATTATAAATGTGACAAAAGCAAAAGGTTACCGATCTATGACAAAACAAAACATGAACTTCAAGTAAACTATGAGCTTACTATGGGCTACCTAAGGGCCAACACATACCTGCTGCCACAGACGACGTTAATTCCTCCAAGTTAACTCCTCTGCATTCCGCCAGACGAACGAGATAGACGATAGAAAAGTCTGCAGCGGTCAAGAAATAGCATTTGGGTCGGAACTCGTGACAATGACCATGAAGGCGTCCCGATCTTGAGAAGACCCGTCTCTTACATCAGCTTGCCACGCTCAAGGGCACGCACCTCTTTCTTCAGCAACATGGCAAAGGAAAGGAACATTTGCCACGACATATTAAACCCCAGTAACCAAAATAAGTATCTCCGGAACTATATACAGCGACAATGGATTTCCACGCTGAGTTTTATATTAATATATTTTAATTTTTGTAACAATCAATATATGTTCTCTCACAAATCCATGCCGTCTTTTCTTCTCATTCTATTTTCCTTCCATTTCCAATTTCGTGCTCTTTACAACACGAACTGCATGTTGCCAGTCATATTGTGCTATCTTTTAAAACATAAAGGTTTAATTACCCAACGACACAATATCAAGAAAAAAAGGTGAAATACAAATATTTCTATTTGTAATTAAACTATATAATTAAATTAAATCATGTTCAATATTTCTAAAAAGAAATTAACACTAACAGAAATAACAGAAACAACGAAGTTCCACCAAAACCACTAGCTGGCGCTATGTTACAAACTTCAAAAGTGGAGTTCAAATAGTGAAGCATTCATGCAAGAGATTGAACCTGTAAAACGATCACCGAAGGCCCAAAGAGAAGTAGATGGAAGAGACAGTATTAAGACTTTGGGTATAATTTGGAACACTAAAGAAGATAAATTACAAATAACGAATAATTTGAAAGACTTACCTGAACAACCAGTCACGAAGAGGAACGTTTTAGCAGATAGCATCATTATTTGATCTGATGGGTTGGCTGGCGCCTGCGGTAGTCATCGCTAAAACATTCATGCAAAAATTATGGCAGTTAGGTGTTGGTTGGGACGAAGAACGCGCAGATGACGTGAAGGAAGAGTGGCTGAAGTTTAGAAAAGAGATTCCTGCATTGACGGAAGTAAAGATAAATCGCTGGATACATACCAATGCAGACAGAAGCTCGATTGAGGTTCATGGATTCGCTGACGCCTCGATGAGCGCTTACGCGGCAGTAATATACGTCCGAGCCATTGACACAGATGGGCAAGTACAAGTATCTCTACTAACGGCTAAAACGAAAACAGCGCCTTTGAAGCAAATATCCATGCCAAGATTAGAGATGTGCGCTGCGGTTCTCCTGGGTAGACTTCTGAAACATGTTGTAAGCATATTAAAAGTTGAAAAACATCAAGTATTTGCCTGGTCAGATTCACAAGTTGTACTGTCATGGATAAAAGGCGACCCAGGTCGATGGACTCCTCTTGTTAAAAATCGAGTTACTGAAATTAAGAAAATGAATGAGATAAACTGTTAGGGTGTTAGGGTGGTATTATGTCAATACTAAACACAATCCTGCAGACCCAGCCTCACGAGAAGTTATGCCAAAAAAGCTCTTGACAAATACACTCTGGTGGAATGGACCGGCGTTTCTCAAGGAGCCAACCATAGAACTGCCGGGAACCGAAGTACCTGAAACAGACTTAGAATGTAGAAAAGTTATAAAAACATTACACAACTAAAGAAAATGAAGAGGATTTAATACTTACCTTGATCGCTAAATACTCGTCGCTCGGGAAAATGGTGAGAATAATCGCATACTGTCGTAGATAGATGCTGCACCTGAAAAGAAAGAGAGAAAATAAAGATCACTTACCAATTTACCGGACAACTGAAGAAAGAGATGAAGCACTTACGATTTGCTTACGACGATCCCAGGAAATCGAATTTCAAGAAGAAATTGAAGATTTAAAGAGTAAGAGACAGCTGAAAAGAAAAAGTCGATTGTTGTCACTCGCCCCCTTTTTAGATCCAAAGGTTGTGTTGAGAGTAGGCGGCCGACTACGCCATGCTGATTTAGAAGCCCAACAGAAGCACCCCATTATAATCACGAAGGACAATGCTCTGTTACCTCTTCTTCTAGCAGAAGCACACAGCAGCACTCTTCATGGCGGGCCGCAGTTGATGGTGATGTATCTTCGATCCAAATACTGGCTGATCAACATGACTAATAAAATAAAGAAATATGTACGCAACTGCATCGTGTGTATCCGTCAGAGAGGAGAAACCGGTAGTCAGCTCATGGGAGATCTACCTGCTATAAGAGTAAAGCCCGCAAAGCCTTTTTTGATCAGCGGAGTATATTTTGCGGGACCTATAAATGTGCGTATGAGCAAAGGCCGTGGAGCAAAATCCACCAAGGCGTACATATCTCTCTTTGTCTGCATGGTGACCAGAGCTTTCCACATCGAACTTGTGAGTAGTTTAAGCACAGAGGCATTTCTAGCAGCTTTAAGACGATTCGTAGCTAGACGAGAACGATGCGCAGAGATGTGGAGCGACCATGGCACAAATTTCATAGGAGCCAAGAAAGACTTGATAGCCATGTGGTGCCAAGGTTAAGCAAGAATCCCAGATGAGTTCGCAGCCCAGTTGGACAATATGAGGATTAAATGGAAGTATATTCCTCCTGCAGCTCCAAACTTTGGTGGTATATGGGAGGCCGGCGTAAAATCTATAAAATATCATATGAAAAGGGTCATAGGAAATTCAACCCTCACATCCGAAGAAATGACGCTCCTCGCCCAGATTGAAGGATGCCTTAATTCTCGGCCCTTATATCCTCTCAACGATGATCCACACTCCTTACAGCCGTTAACCCCTGGTCATTTTTTGACAACTGAACAGATTGTTAGTATCCCTGATGATGACTATACAGACTTTAAGATTCATCAGCTATCTAGACGGCAACTAACGCAAAAGATGTTGCAAGATTTCTGGAGACAGTGGCAGAAGGAGTTTTTAACCCGTCTTCAGCAACGTCCTAAGTGGAACCGCGTAACCAAAGATCTGGACATAGGCGATTTGGTACTGGTCAAAGACCAACGACTCCCGCCTGGAAGCTGGCCGATGGGTCGTATTATAGGATAACATCCAGGCCCTGATGGCTTAACTCGGACTTACGATATACGGACAATTTCTGGTGATTTACAAAGATCTATTACTAAATTATGTGTTTTACCTTGTGTAAAGGACTCCGTCCTTTCCGAGGGAGTATGTTCGAGTTAATTGATATACGATTTAATGTTTACGCCATCTACTATGTAATCACAATAATTTTCAAGTCCTAATTTTGTATGTGAACCGTTGAACATATCAATCTTATGTATTAAAACTCATTACTGCGAATAGATGGCGTTACGCGTCCTAAAAATCATCAAGCATAGTTGTTTACTTAAATAAATTGTCTTGCACTACCTAGCTGCATGAACGCTGCATTTTTAATTCTCCCACACCTCTCATCGACCGGTACATGTCCATTCCATTACGTCACGTTTTAGTATGGAAACATTTTTCACTTGTATGTGCGTGACGTAGTAGAATGTACAATTTTCATACTGCGATAGGCAGACACTCATATTGGCACGTCTGTGCATATTGACTGATCAGCACATTTAATGTAGATCTTGCGCCTCCACTCGATAAGGGATTTCCTCTTCTGTCACGTAGAATAATTATATATAATGATAGAATAGCAAGTATTGGGGGGATTAGAGTGTACAAGCTGGAAGACATTACATCTGTTAACCTGTATACTGTGTCTGGTGAATCACCCTCCCACTCCGGCGCTCCGCCTATTACAATACAAACTTTTTGGGACATTTTATCTTATCATCAGAATTGAATATGCTAGTGATTCTGAGTTGAAAGAACCCAAAAACACCGGGATCTGTGAGAATCGGGTTTTCGATATTTATTTCTGAAAACGCCCTTATAACTACTGTGATAGGGATTTCTTATTTGTAGCCGTTATTTGGATAACTATTTTTTTATCTACCTACATTCTAACTTAATCCACTTTGTATTTCTGGCCCATCTCGGCAGCCCGTTCCCCGGCATGGCAATGTTTGCCGAAGCCGTGAAAGTCAATCTGAATAATATAACTCAAAAAGAAATAAACAACAAAATACAAATTATAAATAATATGATAATATTAATTTGATTGATAAGTCATACATGGCATAAGTATTGTATGGGCTATAGACTAAGGTTGAGGTTGACAGCACTTTTTATTTTACTTCATGTAAAAAAACGCCGAAATAACTGTATACCAACATGATAAACATAATTTAGGTTACTTTAACTTACGAATAATTTGGTCTAGTCTGTAGCACCACCGAAACGAAAACAACCGAGAGTTGCCGAGAGATGGCCGATCGTCGTAAAATAAAGATTGTTATGAAAATTTATTTTGCTTATTATAAATTAAATACGCATCGAAAGCGATAGTTTTTATGCTCTAGTCTATTCTCATATTTAGATAATAGATTGGAACAGTTTTTTCTTATCATACGTGCGTCGTATTTGAGAAACGTGTCAAAAACTTTTTTAGAAATTTGTAAGGCGCCATCTCGCTTCTT
This sequence comes from Cydia splendana, assembly GCF_910591565.1. Taxonomy (NCBI): domain Eukaryota; kingdom Metazoa; phylum Arthropoda; class Insecta; order Lepidoptera; family Tortricidae; genus Cydia; species Cydia splendana. The sequence continues at coordinate 4,973,993 of NC_085983.1, read as the reverse complement.
CCTCGTTTTTTATCCCGTTCTGGTTTTTCAATTTTATATATATGATGATGGACGCCATCGCCATGCCATATCATTTGTGATTGACGTTGCTTGTCACGCCTTAAATATAACAAAATTCGCAATACATTGCGTCATAGAATAAACTTTAAAGTGTATTAAAAATCAAACCACAAATTATTTGTAAAAGTTGCTGAACAAATGTTGGTCAGTAAGAGGAGTACAGCCTACAGTTAAATTTTTTGCTCGTATTACAGGCCACACCCGGTATACTGCACTAGAGAATCGATCTCAGATGAAAGCGGAGACCCATGTCCAACCCAAGACGACAACAATTCACCTGTACTATCGGGTGCAGCCACGGTTGAGCATTTCTCAACGAAAATCGCTTGCACCCAAAACTACAACGTCACGCCTCCTTATATTACAAGTATTACAACCAATCACGGTCATGCAATAAGTATATTGCATCGGTATTGTTTTTGGGTTTCTGACCTGACCAACCCAAAAATCTTGGACTGTTCCCATTGGTGGATAATGTAAATAAGTGACCGCGTCTGGGGTGCATTTGAAAACGAACTGTTGCATGCTCAACCGTCGCTGCACCCGATAGTACCTCAGAGGGGCTACCGCGAAAACAGAAATTCGCAAATTGCGGGGATCTTTCTCTTTTACTCCTATGAAGGCGTAATTAGAGTGACAGAGAAAAATGCCCGCAATTGACGATTTTCGATTTTCACGGTAGCCGTCCAGATTACAAAAACGGAAGTATCAAATGTAATATCAACATCAACATTTATTCAGCAAATAGGCCACAAGGCCACTTTTACACGTCAACATTGAATTTACATACAAGCAAAAATAATAATATCAACAATCTATATCTATATATATAAAACAAAGTCGTGTTTGTTCCAGCACCCATAACCCGAGCCCGGCTGGACCGATTTTCATGGTTTTTGATTTGTTGGATTAGTCTTGGCCCAGAATAGCAGAATAACTGTTAAAACCATTGAAAAAATTTACATAAGCAAAATAATGAAAGAAAAATCATTCCCATACAAAATCTTCCTAGGTAATATCTTACCTGTCAAACATTTGATGTTCATCCCGTCGATACGGTAAACTCTTACCTCAAATTAAAGAACGTATTTAAAAAAGGGTTTCGAATCGACAAGATATATCCACAATATTAGGATTACGCCGTATTTGAAATTTTAAAATTGTAAAATAGTGACAGTAATGGCAACGGATTGACATATTTATATTTATGCATGCACTATAGTGATGAGGCTAACCATAAGGTTACAACATAGTCTAATAAAACATGGTCTTCCATTCCCAGAGTGACACGGGCCTACGTCACAACAACATGGCCGCTATATATAGCGCTATCGCATATTATCATATAGCGCTGTCGCATGATGACGTAGGCCCGTGTCAGTTAGGTGACCTAGAAAAGACGGGAATGGAGTACCAGGCAGAGTATATTATTATACCATGGGTTACATCACGTTTGTCAAATGTAGCGATTAATGATTATAAAAGAATTAGTCTAATCGATTTTACTGCCGATTTTTGCAACTTTGTATTATTTGGTTGTATTATTAAATAACCTTTTTTTCACATCGAATTTCATTTTATTGTCATTTGGTTTTTGTTTTAATTGTAGGTATCGTTTTTTTTAGTCGACAAGTCGCCGTGTGCCTGCTACACTGCCACATCTCAAAAAACCATTTTTTCGAGAAATCTCGTCTCAAAGTTGTGAGAGTATAGTTCAGGGTGTTTAATAGGATCTTACTCCTTTAGTTTTAGGTCTATGAATTTAAAATTTAGCTTTTTTTACGCGGAATGATATAACCCTCCTTATGACCACGCCACTTTTTAAAAGAAATGTATATTTTTTAAGACACAAGGCCCGAAAGACAGGTGTTTAGAGTTGTGGCCGTATTGCAGACACGTTTTTTAAAGATTTTGGGATGCGGCCAAATTTAAACACTAAATTATTGGATAAAGGTTACCATGCAAATATAAATAAAAACACCAAAATAGTTAAAATCCCTTTATTTTATCAACTTTGATAGGAACAAGATCACTGTACGCGATAATATGTGTAACTAGCTTATAATCAGCAACATTATCTAATTATTATTTTCTAGGACGCAACTCAAAAGCTTCATTTAAAACGTGTGCTATATAGCCACAACTCAAAAGGGCCGTCAGGTTCACGTGCGAACGCCGCGGGAGCAGGCGGCAGACTGGCAAGTGGCTGTATTGCAGGGAATCGTCTGACAATTTATGGTCAAATCCATAAGGCCACTTGTGAGAAAAAGGCTCTTAAAGACCTTAAATGCTATGGCTCTCGAAATAAGGTCGTAAATTGAACAATTTCGAATACGAATCTGCAATAATCCAGAAAATTAAAAATTTTGAATTGTGGCCGTATAGCAGGCACACGGTTAGTCATCAAATTACAGAAATATCATATGAATCGAAACGACAGACTTAACCACAGATGAGTATTAATCGAATTACTTTTTATTCGACTAATTAATCGAATAAAAAAGTTAATCGTCAAATTTAATCGTCGATTAAATTATTCGCGATTAATTTAGTCGACCTAACATACGATTGAAATTGAATTAATCTGAATATTAATCGACTAAATTTTCGATTAAATCTCGATTGAAAGTTGACAGGGGGTCATTTTTGTACGTAAAAAACCCGGCAAGTCGGACTCGCGCACGAAGGGTTCTGTACCATAATGCAAAAAACGGCAAAAAAAGAAACGGTCATCCATCCAAGTACTGACCCCGCCCGACGTTGCTTAACTTCGGTCAAAAATCACGTTTGTTGTATGGGAGCCCCACTTAAATCTTTATTTTATTCTGTTTTTAGTGTTTGTTGTTATAGCGGCAACAGAAATACATCATCTGTGAAAATTTCAACTGTCTAGCTATCACGGTTCGTGAGATACAGCCTGGTGACAGACGGACGGACGGACAGCGGAGTCTTAGTAATAGGGTCCCGTTTTACCCTTTGGGTACGGAACCCTAAAAAAAAAGATGGCAGCCAAACACTTTGTCATAAAAGTCATCATGGGTGTCGTTTTATAGGTTTTAGGGATTGCCGGTTTCGAAAATGATTACTGTTTTAGAATCCAAGATGTCGACCGTGCACTTTGTCATAAAAGTCGTCATGGATATCGTTTTATAGGTTTCAGGGAGTGCCGGTTTTGTAAATGATGACTGTTTTGGAATCCAAGATGTCTGCCGTGCACTTTGTCATAAAAGTCATCATGGGTGTCGTTTTATAGGTTTTAGGGAGTACCGGTTTCGAAAATAATGACTATTTTGGAATCCGAGATGTCTACCGTGCACTTGATCATAATAGTCGTCATGGATGTCGTTTTATAGGTTTTAGGGAGTGCAGAATTCGAAAATGATGTCTGTTTTGGAAACCAAATATGTCTGACGTGCAGTTTGATATAAAAGTCATCATGGGTGTCGTTTTATAAGTTTTAGGGAGTGCCAGTTTCGAAAATAATGACTATTTTGGAATCCGAGATGTCTACCGTGCACTTGATCATAAAAGTCGTCATGGATGTCGTTTTATAAGTTTTAGGGAGTGCAGAATTCAAAAATGATGTCTGTTTTGGAATCCAAATATGTCTGACGTGCAGTTTGATATAAAAGTCATCATGGGTGTCGTTTTATAGGTTTTAGGGAGTGCAGGTTTCGAAAATAATGACTTTTTTGGAATCCAAGATGTCTACCGTGCACTTTGACATAAAAGTAGTCATGGAAGCCGTTTTATAGGTTTTAGGGAGTGCAGAATCCGAAAATGATGACTGTTTTGGAATCCAAAATGTCTGCCGTGCACTTTGACATAAAAGTCATCATGGATGTCGTTTTATAGGTTTTAGGGACTGCAGAATTCGAAAATAATGACTGTTTTGGAATCCAAGATATCCGCCGTGCACTTTGTCATAAAAGTCATCATGGGTGTCGTTTTGTAAGTTTTAGGGAGTGCCGGTTTCGAAAATAATGACTATTTTGGAATCCAAGATGTCTGCTGTGCACTTTGTCATAAAAGTCGTCATGGGTGTCATTTTATAGGTTTTAGGGAGTACCGGTTTCGAAAATAATGACTATTTTGGAATCCAACATGTCTGCCGTGCACTTTGTCATGAAAGTCGTCATGGGTGTCGTTTTATAGGTTTCAAGGCTGCACTCCTTGATTGAAATGATGATTATTTTGGAATCAAAGATGTGTGTAATGATAATCTGAAAACTTCGCGTTATATTCCACAAGCTTATTTGAAAGCAAAACATTGACATATTTTAGTATAATGTGCCTGTTTCGTAGAAGTCATATAATAGTGAACCAATACAACAGATACTAACCGAAAAAAATTTAGGTACGTATACGTATTTGTGTAATACACTATGTACGATAAGAGCGTGACCGGTAAAACTTAGAAAAAAAGTAGAGTTATCATGTCAAATACTATAATATTAGAGTATTAAATTGTTATTACATATTCATGCTTTATTTTTATTAAGGCGTCGTCTCCTGAATTATCAATAATACCTTGGCAAATTTGAGGCATAATTTCGACCAAATTTTCGCGTTCGCACAGATTTCAGTTCTCGAGTTAGGTCAATAAAACTTAGAGTATTATTTCCTCGTAATTTGAGCTTCATCCATGCCCAAACATTTTGAACTGGATTGGCGTCAGGTGATTGTGAGGGCCAATCCAAAACATCGTCGCCATATTCAGTTTTACATGCAGTACAGAGCTGACTTCGGCATTTAGGGTCATTATTCTCTTGTGGGATCCAAGAAGCCTTATAAATACTTTGGAAGCTTTTGATAGAGGAAGAAAACAATGCCTTTTCATCAATTTTAACCATTTTATGGGCGTCCAGTGTACCGGTGCACAAGTGCAAATGGCCGAAACCCTGCTTCGTGAAGCATCCCCAAACATGTTCCTTTACTGGGTAATTCTCGGTTCGCACGAGCACTCTTTTATCTGCCGTAGAACAAGTTCAAGTCGACTAATTAACTGCCCAAATAGAAACTTCATCGGAAAAAAAATATTATTGCAATCTTGGTTTTTGCTTGCTCTCGCCCACGATAGGCTTTTTTCCATGTGTTTTTTAGTAAGGGAGAAGCTTTTTCACCGTACTGCGATATTTTAAACCATTTTCATTCAAACACCTTCTGATTGTATCTAAAGGTATCTTCAAACCTTTTTTCTAAGTTTTACTTGTCAAGAAGGCCCAGAACGCAATGATAGAAGTGGATTTTTTGAAAATATCTGCAAGATCCGTTTATCCTCTGTGAAGGAGGTCTTTTTTGTTTTACCGCGTTCTGGTAAATCGTAAACATTTTTATACTCCATATAATGAATGCTTCACCCACTTAATTACAAACGCCTTCGATTTATTTATATACAATCAGCTTGGTTTCGTGACATTTTGGGCCCTTTCGGGTACCTACAAAAGAACACTGCCTCATAACGTGAATTGTAAGCAGCATTCTTTTTTTTATTGAACTTTAGGTGGGAAACTGTCCAAAGTATTTTTTTTTACGTAGCATTGTAGGCAAAAGAACATTCTATTAAGCCAGTACTTTTTTTTCTGTGCCACATCCTTAAAATATACATATACACTGGTCACGCTCTTGTCAAACACACTGTACAATGATTGTATAATCCATATTTAAATTTAACGTGCAAAAAAAAACAAATGCATACATGTACCTAGGTGAAACGAAGTTCACCGGGTCAGCTAGTTTTATAAAATAAAACTAACAATTCAATCTAACGTATTACAATTACTAAGAGATGTATTATGGTCTCTTAATGTCGAATTACATACAAAATCTGTATTTTGTATACAAAACACAAAAAAAATCTATAATATTTAGAGGTGTAAATGTCTCTAGGTGTCAGAACTATAAGATTATATAGTTTATCAAGTTATCCTTAGAGATGTATAGGGTCTCCAAGAGTCAATATCCTGTATAATTAATACATTCATTAAGAGAAAAGAAACATACGAGAGCAGAATGAGGCGTCTCACTGTAATCAATTAATAAAAATAAAGTTACTAAGTATAATAGCTTGTGTTAGCTTAAACAGACCAGTCTCCACAAATAGCACCCGTTCACGAGTATGACGCGTATCTCAGCCATCGCCTCCCTCAACCTTCATTCGGGAAAGTGGCGACCCGATCAACGACGCCACCGTAAGCAAAGACTTTTAAGCGAGCATGACATGTTCAAGCTACCGGCCTATATTAATATTAAAATAGTAATAACTTGTAGCTGTAAGACACGGCATTTTGTGCTCATATGTAACATAAAAAGACAGTATAGCTTCACATAATTACTAGCCTTAGTTGACATAGAGATGTAAAGGTCTCTAAGTGTCAGAAACATTAAAAATATAGGTATGTACAATCAAAAATAAAAATCAAATAAATAAATAAATACTTAGAGATGTATAAGGTCTCCAAGTGTCTCCAAATAAAAGCTCTAAAGGCGGATAAAAGCCCAGGCTCAGACGGCATCACAAACGAAATACTGAAAACTGGATCAACAACTCTTACGGCCCACCTAACTGAACTGTTTAACCTCATTATTAAAACTGGAGAAACACCCACCCAATGGTCTCAATCTGACATTATTCTCATTTACAATAAAGGCGACCCAAATGACATAGGGAACTACAGACCAATAAGCCTGCTACCTACAATCTACAAGCTCTTCTCCTCAATAATATACAAGAGATTAAACTCTACAGTAGAGACGCGTCAACCTATCGAACAAGCCGGATTTAGAAGAGGTTACTCAACTGTTGATCATATACATACAATCGATCTTGTCTTAGAAAAATACCGAGAGAGAAATAGACCACTCTACATCGCATTTATTGATTACCAAAAAGCTTTCGATTGCGTATCACATGAAAGCATATGGAGAACTCTAAAAGCTCAAGAGGTAGAAAATCAATACATTTGTGTAATCAAGAGTATATACAAAAACAGCAAGAGTAGAGTAAAACTAGAGACACCTGGGCCTTGGTTTCCGGTTAGTAGAGGAGTAAGACAGGGCGACCCTCTATCACCACTGCTGTTCATAGCAACACTGGAATCGATTATCAGTCAGCTCAATTGGAAGGGTCCGGGTATTAAGATCAAGGAAGCCTACCTAAGCCACCTAAGATTTGCAGATGACTTGGTACTCATACAGTACATGATAGAGTCACTTAATGAAGCTAGTAAAAGAGTAGGCTTAGAAATGAACCTGTCAAAAACAATGTTGATGACTAACAGCACAAAGAGGACAATATACGCTGGTAGTGAATGTAGTGAGCCGCTCAAGTATACAGCCAAATACATATACCTGGGCAGACAAATTAGCTTTGACCAAAATAGTAACGACAAAGAAGTGGAACGTAGAACACAGTTAACGTGGAACAAATACTGGGCACTAAAGGAGATATTCAAAAGCAGCTTGCCAACTAATATTAAAACTAAGGTACTACACTCATGCCTTATACCGTGCCTAACATATGCTTGCCAAACGTGGAAGTTCAACAAAAAAATAAAGGACAAAATTATTTCTTGCAAAAGGATGTCACCGTAAATTTGTAAAAAGCGTTAGTTTATAATCTAACTAGAGTCTGGCTACTGAAATATTACCCAAGGTTTTGGCGGGAAATTCAAAAAATCTTGGGCTGGTCACACTGTGTGTAGTAGGAATTATAGTTTTGATACTAGAAAATATTTTTGATTTTCTGTGCACACGTAAGGTACCTAAGGAAATAAGTTAAATATACGTTGACGTGCACTCAAAGTCAGCTCACATAATTTATACCACTATTTAAAGTACAGTCAACGACAAACACAAGTTTATAGTCTAATGTTTTAATTTTATTGATATTTTCCAGAACTTCTAGTTTATCCGTTTCTTTACACACTTGTCCTCTTTATGAGATTCAGTATTAATAAATTCACGTACTTAATCAAAGTTATAGGGAAATGTTAGAACTAGTACGTAAAGTAAAGTATCAAAATATTAATAGAGCACCAACCTAGTAAATTGTTTACGACTTGTAAACATTGCAGTTTTTCGTTATAAAACGCTTCACGTCGACTTCGCACATTGTCGTAATTATTTACGAGCTTAAATAATAGTTTGCGGACCACACTTGGTATAGTCATTATTAATATTATTTAAGTATTATTTAAAATAAACGCCTTATAAACCGAAAACAATTTGAATGAATGACATAAATTGACAAACAGACTTTTAACTTTTTTTAAAAGCATAGACAATTGGTGATACAACAAGAAAATTTTTGTCAACAAAATTTGGCTAGCCAGACTCTAGCGAGATTGCAAACTGTCGAAAGATTGTGTACCGTAACTTAGTGATTAGAATTTTACGGATTGTTTTTCGGTAGATTATAAACTATCGACAAGAAACCGTAAAATTGTGAACTGACACACGACGAAACGCACCTCGCTCGCTGATTGGTCGGTCTTAAGGCCGTAACAGACTATCGCACCGCACCGCGACCTTGAAGCGGTTCTAGGAATAGCTCGTACTGGCGTGGGCTTCCACACTATCGCACCGAACTGTCAAAATGGTGCGATCCTAGCTTACAGACTGCCGCACACGTGCGCCAGTGTTGCCAAGTGTCCCATATTTCCGTGTTTTTCAACGATTTTTTGCAATGGAATCCTTTAAGATTGAATTTAAATTAATGTGGTTCCGCTTTTTTAGAGGTAGATGAAGGACGTGAGGGAATATAATGCACCTTTATCCATGAAAATCTTAAAAAATCTGTGTTTTTAAAGCACTGCTTCCGCATTTGTTATTTCATCGACTGGCTACATTGCCGTCCACTGTCATAATTTGAAAATGACAGCTGTCAATCGGTGCGATGGAGCTTACACACTAGGGAAATTGGTGCGGCGCGCACCAGTATTATTATTCCACTGTCATAATTTGAAAATGACAGCTGTCAATCGGTGCGATGCAGCTTACACACTAGGGAAATTGGTGCGGAGCGCACCAGTATTATTATTACCTGTCAGTTGGTGCGACGTGCATGCCCACCGCACCGCTATTCATAATAATTATGCGCGATGGAAGCTTACACACTATCGATAAATGCGCCGCACCGCACCAAGGTCGCGGTCCGGTGCGATAGTCTGTTACTACTGTTCTGTGTCCATAGAGTTAAGAATCAAACACGGGTGTCAGTCATATAAATAAAATACCTCGGAGTAATTAACAATGGAGCCGCCATTAACAGGCGTTCCCCTCTGTCGAAAATAGGCGGCCAATGGTCAACAACTTGTCAACCATATGTATGGACTGACGTTTATCTGACATGACGTACCTATACATTTGATGTGCCCCTCCCCCGCAAAAAACGGCAGACTATTTTGCACCGAAAATTTTAGACATGGCGTCTCCGTTGGTTATATCCTCTAAGTAAAATACGCTTCAAATATTGTGATATCAAGTACCTATGTATTTGTTATTAAGAAGAGTGTAGTGTATGCGGTTATGCGAGTGGCTTAAATAGCATACATACGCTGTCTTGTGTGTCCTTGTATTGGCGGGAAAGCCGTGAAAGAGACTTCACTTGTCTGTGGTACGATGGCCGCTGGCTATACGTTGACTATCAAGGAAGTGGAGTTAATGATTGTGCGAGGGCATTGTCGAGCCAGTGTTGGTGATAGGAGATATCGAATTACGGAATTAACATACACTATAAGTGGCGACGAGAAAAAGGTAAGCTTCATTGCTAAAATCTCAAGGAAATGGATGACCAGTTTTGGCAAAAAACTTAGGTTATAATTCCATTCCAAAATTAAAATAACATCATTATAATTGCCAAGCCTCATATACAAAACACTATTTGTACAATATATTTGATCGTTTCTACCATTAAATGCCATATATCATTATGTAAGTGGGCTTTTTAATGGAAAATTTGGGTTTGTTTAACCCGGCTTGTACACAAACAAGTGAGGAACCTAGACAGCGTAAAATAGTAAAAAAACAATGTTCATTTTGCATTCTCAATTGAGATTCGTGCATTGTTATTAATTTCAATGTTAGCCATTTAATATGTGTCTTTTTTTTTTACCGTCATTCAACTTTAAAGTAATAAAAGTTGTACATATTCATTCTTAAGATGCACAGTCATGTGAAATATATACAAAATGGCTGCCGGGTTGTTATAAATCCATATTATTTATTTAGTTATCGCAATTTATCATGAGAATGTTACATTTGAACTGCTAGTGTCATTAATGCCAATGGTGTGTAGCTGGTGTAATAAAAATCAAAATTAAAATGTTTAGTTCTTATTTTCCAGCGGAGTTCATCTCAATAATACGCATATTTAGAGTCTGGCTAGCCAAATTTTGTTGACAAAAATTTTCTTGTTGTATCACCAATTGTCTATGCTTTAAAAAAAGTTAAAAGTCTGTTTGTCAATTTATGTCATTCATTCAAATTGTTTTCGGTTTATAAGGCGTTTATTTTAAATAATACTTAAATAATATTAATAATGACTATACCAAGTGTGGTCCGCAAACTATTATTTAAGCTCGTAAATAATTACGACAATGTGCGAAGTCGACGTGAAGCGTTTTATAACGAAAAACTGCAATGTTTACAAGTCGTAAACAATTTACTAGGTTGGTGCTCTATTAATATTTTGATACTTTACTTTACGTACTAGTTCTAACATTTCCCTATAACTTTGATTAAGTACGTGAATTTATTAATACTGAATCTCATAAAGAGGACAAGTGTGTAAAGAAACGGATAAACTAGAAGTTCGGGAAAATATCAATAAAATCAAAACATTAGACTATAAACTTGTGTTTGTCGTTGACTGTACTTTAAATAGTGGTATAAATTATGTGAGCTGACTTTGAGTGCACGTCAACGTATATTTAACTTATTTCCTTAGGTACCTTACGTGTGCACAGAAAATCAAAAATATTTTCTAGTATCAAAACTATAATTCCTACTACACACAGTGTGACCAGCCCAAGATTTTTTGAATTTCCCGCCAAAACCTTGGGTAATATTTCAGTAGCCAGACTCTATTCTAGGTTATTTAGTGAAGTACAAACTTTCATAAATACTTTATTATGTTAAACTGGGTTGACATAACCTCCATTAAATTGGAAATAGTCTGGTAGTTCAAATGAATACCTCCATTCAATTGGAATTGGTCGGCATAGCCTCCATTAAATTGGGAAATGTCTGGTTGTTCAAAGGAACACCTTCATTAAATTGAATATGGTTGACAACCTCCATTAAATTGGAAATAGTCTGGTAGTTCAAATGAATACCGCCATTCAATTGGAATTGGTCGGCATAGCCTCCATTAAATTGGGAAACGTCTGGTTGTTCAAAGGAACACCTCCATTAAATTGGAACTGGTTGACAACCTTCATTAAATTGAAAACAGTCAGGTGATTAACCTATTGGTTACGAACTAATTTGATATTTCAGGTGGCCGTAACGGGATTACGTTACTATGACTCAACAACCATCGCTGACCCTGGAGGGGCTAGACTTGGATGGTGACCGAAGTTCTATCGGCAGCAAATGGGAGAGATGGAAGAGGTCACTATTCATATATATTGATGCCGCTGATGTCACATCAGATGTGAAGAAACGAGCTACATTACTGCACTTCGGAGGAACAAGCCTGCAAGATATTTACTACAACTTACCTGGTGCAGAGGTTAAAGCTGCAGTGGGAGTAGATGTTTTCGACACAGCAATAAAAAAACTTGATGAATACTTTGTCCCCAAGACTAACCGGGTTTTTGAGCGTCACATGTTCAGACTGATCAAACAGGAAGATAAAGAAAAGTTTGAAAGTTTTTTAGTCCGACTCCGGAAACAAGCTGAGAAATGCAGTTTTGATAAAAAAGATGACCACTTGATTGACCAGATCACTGAAAAATGTAATTCAGCTGAACTACGCAAGAAGATTCTCACAATAGGTGACAGCATTACCTTAGAAAAAATAGTGACTGAGGCGAATACATTAGAAGTAGTCAATGACCAATTAGAAATATATGATAAAAAACAAGGAAGCTCAGAGAAAAAGGAAGAAAACCAAGAAGTTAATGCCATTTACAATAGAAATAAGAAAGATGGTGCTTACAGAACTAAGAAAGAAGAAACACACAGAAGAAATAATACAATACCTTGTGGACGTTGCGGGAAGAAGAACCATCAAACCGATTACAAAGAGTGTCCTGCATTGGATAAAACTTGTTTTGGTTGTGGCAAGATGGGACATTTCCGTCAATACTGCAGAACAAGTGGCATGAAAAGGAAATTGGATAATCACTCAAGTAGGAACATAAAGGGAATCAAAAAAGCAAGAGTTGAAGTAGATTATGTTTTTAATATTGACAACGATGCCATAATTGAATGCGTCTTGGGTGGAATCAAGATTGATTTGCTGGTTGATTCTGGTTGCAGGCCCAACCTTATTACAGGAGAAACTTGGGAAACCTTGAAAAGTTTAGGAGCTATAGTAACCAACCAAACATCCAACCCAACCAGATCTCTTATGCCATATGGCAGTCACACTCCACTCAATGTTAAAGGATCATTTGAAACTACAATTAAGGCAAATGGTCGCGAAGAATATGCAACAGTTTATGTTATTGCGGGAGGCACGCAAGACTTGTTGGGCAGAGAAACGGCAACACGTCTGGGCGTCTTGAAAATTTGTGTAGATGTGAATAAAATTGATGAAGATGTCAAGTCAAAACTGTTTCCCAAGCTCAAGGATGTACTGGTAGAAATCCCTATTGACCAAAATGTACAACCAGTATCACAGCCATACCGGAGAATACCATTGCCTCTAGAACAAAAAGTTGAGAACAAGATCCAAGACTTACTTGCTCGAGACATCATTGAAGAAGTTAATGGACCTTCACGATGGGTGTCTCCAATGGTGCCCATTATAAAAGAAAATAGAGATTTGCGGCTGTGTGTGGATATGCGACGTGCCAATACCGCTATTTTAAGGGAAAATCATCCTTTGCCATGTATGGATAAACTATTACCGGAAATTGGGAAAGCTAAATATTTTAGTAAGCTTGATATCAAGGACGCTTTCCACCAGTTGGAATTACACCCGGATTGTAGACACATAACCACCTTTATAACAGATAAAGGGCTCTACCAATATAAAAGACTCATGTTTGGAATTTCTTGCGCTCCGGAGATATTTCAAAAAGTTTTGGAAAAGCTCTTAGTTAAATGTGACGGAGTGTTAAACTTCATAGATGACATATTAGTTTTTGGAGACAATGAAGAGCAACATGACATGCGACTGGCAATGGTGTTGGAAGTGCTTAAGGAGAATGACATACTACTCAATGAACAGAAGTGCATATACAAGGTAAGGAAGGTCCATTTCTTGGGACACGAACTATCACCAAGTGGAGTGAAACCATTGCCAAAGTATATGGAGAGCATTTCTAACTTCAGGCTTCCGGCAACAATAGAAGAACTACAGAGCTTTTTAGGACTTGTGAATTATGTAAACAAGTGGTTGCCTAATTTAGCCACCAGAACGGAACCTTTAAAAGAATTGTTAAGGAAAAAACTGGGAAAAAAGGCTGACATCAAACCATATTGGACTAGCGAGCAAGACAGGGCATTTACAGAGCTGAAAGAGGCACTAAGTAAAATACAGTCACTAGGATATTACGATATTAATGACAAAACCCAAGTTATTGCTGACGCGAGCCCTGTTGGCCTTGGAGCTATTTTAATACAAACTGATTCAAATGGCCCGCGAATAATCGCGTATGGAAACCGGACACTAACAGACAGCGAAAGAAAATACAGTCAAACGGAGAAAGAGGCTCTTGCACTAGTTTGGTCTGTTGAACATTTTAATATATTTCTCTTCGGCAAGAAGTTTGATCTCATTACAGATCACAAGCCATTGGAAATATTGTTTGGACTAAAATCAAAGCCTTGTGCACGCATTGAACGTTGGGTGCTGAGACTCCAATCATATGATTATAACGTAACCTACAGGCCAGGAAAGGTGAATATCGCGGATCCGTTATCTCGCCTATGCAAATTGATAGATGCACAATCTAAAGGAGGAGACGAACACATACATCAAATTGTGGAGCAAGCAAGACCACATGCGACTTCAATGTCTGCCATTATTGAAGCTTCGGTGAATGATGAAGAAGTAAGAGGCGTTAAAAAGGGAGTCTATGAAAAAGAATGGAATGAGACCCTCAAAGGTTATAAAATATTTGAGAATGAACTATGTTTCTACGGTGATATTTTACTTCGAGGAAACCGAATTGTGATACCTCAGAAATTGAGGAAAGGAGTACTGGACGCTGCGCACGAAGGCCACCCTGGGATTGTCGCAATTAAGGTTAGGCTCAGGTCAAAGGTGTGGTGGCCAAGAATCGACAAGGATGCAGAAAATTTGGTTAAATCCTGCAAGAGTTGCACCCTAGTAGGCTTACCAAATCCTCCAACACCCCTGAAGAGACGCGAACTTCCTTTAGCTCCGGTTGATGTCGCGATGGATCTTTTAGGACCTTTACCTAACAATGACTACCTGCTAGTTGTAGTAGACTATTATAGCCGCTATAAAGAAGTTAAAATCAGCAAGATAGTAACCAGTTGTCAAATTATAAAGCTGCTCAAAGAAATGTTTAGCAGGCTAGGTTACCCTGTCTCAATAACTGTAGACAACGGCCGGCAGTTTGTGAGCGAAGAGTTTCGATCGTTTTGCGAAGAATGCAATATCATCGTTCACAACACGGTACCGTATTGGCCCCAGATGAACGGAGAGGTCGAAAGACAGAATCGTGACATAATGAAACGCCTCAAGATCAGTCATTTGGAGAAAAAGGACATTAAAGAAAGTTTGATGGAGTACCTATTAATGTATAACAGTACGCCCCATTCATCCACAGACAAGTCACCATCAGAACTGTTCTTTAGACGACAGAATAGAGACAAGATTCCATCTATTGATAGATTTGAAAGCACTACTGACCTGGGGGTACGAGAGCGTGATAAGATACAGAAAGAAAAAGGGAAAGAATCTTCTTTCCCCTGCCCTTATCCCACGTTATGTGGGGTCGGCACAACATGTTTTTCTCTTCCATTCTCCTCTGTCTTTCGTCTCCTCAGCACTCACTCCTTTCTTTCTCATATCCTCTTTCACACAATCCATCCATCGTTTTTTGGGTCTACCATACGCTCTCCGTCCATCAACATTCATCCCTAACATTATTTTGCCTATATGGCATTCATCCCTCCTCATTACATGCCCATACCACGCTAACCTAGTACTCCTCATTTTCTCCGTTACTGGAGCTACTTTCAAACTTCCTCTTATATACTCATTCTTAATACGATCCTTTCTCGTCACTCCACACATCCATCTCAGCATTCTCATTTCCGCTGCGTGCACTCTTCTTTCATCCGCTACTTTCGACGCCCAGCATTCTGATCCATACATTACAACAGGTCTCACGATCGTTCTGTATATTTTGCCCTTAAGTTTAAGGGGCATTCGTGGATAGCAAGTTGTTCCAGAGACCTGTCGCCATTTCATCCATCCCACATTTATTCTATTTTTCACGTCTCGGTCGATGTTTCCGTCACTTTGGATCAATGACCCAAGGTACCGGAAGTCAGAGCAGACTGGTAGGGATACACCATCTAAGGCAATATGGGAAAAACTGGATAGTCCACCGAAATCGCAGAACATGTGCTCCGTTTTGGTTCTGCTTATTTTGAGTCCCACACTTTCCAGCTTTTCTTGCCATTTTCCCAGCCTGCTCTGGACCTCAAGTGCATTTTCTCCGACAAGAACAATGTCGTCGGCAAACAGCATACACCAAGGTGCCTCCTCCTGTATGTTCGATGTCAGAGCATCCATAACCAGGAGGAACAAATACGGGCTTAAGGCCGACCCCTGGTGTAAACCTACCGCCACATTGAACTTGTCGGTTACTCCTGCTTCCGACCTGACGTGAGTACTGGCTCTGTCATACATCGCCTGAACAAGCCGTACATACTTCTCTGGCATTCCTTTCTCTCTCATAGACCACCACAGAACCTTACGGGGGACTCTATCGTATGCCTTTTCCAAGTCCACGAACACCATGTGCAAGTTCTTTTGCGCAAGTCTGTATTTTTCGCACAGCTGGCGAAGTGCAAATATGGCGTCCGTAGTTCCCCGGCCCGGCATAAACCCAAATTAGTTCTGTGTTACCTCACTTTCTTCTCTCATTCGTCTCGCTACCACTTTTTCCCATATTTTCATACTATGTGACATGAGCTTTATTCCCCGATAGTTGTTGCAATCCTGTACATCACCCTTATTCTTAAAAACGGGCACCAGTGAACTGTTGCACCATTCATCAGGGATCGCCTCTTCTTGCAACAACTTATTAAAGAATATAGTCAGCCACTTCCATCCATCCGCTTTCAGAAACTTCCATACTTCCACAGGTATACCATCTGGCCCGACCGCTTTCCCATTCTTCATACCTTGCACAGCCATCTTTACCTCTTCTACAGTGATCTCCTTCACCATACCAATGTTGCTTGTTGAAAAAGGGAAAGAATATGCAGACAAAAGAAGAGGTGCTACTGAGTCTAGTCTAGCTGAAGGAGATAAAGTATATGTCAAGAATATGGACAAAGGACATAAACTCAGCTCAAACTACAATCCAACACCTCATACGGTACAAAGTGCCACTAGAGGCGACATCTCAGTGAAAAATGATATAACAGGGCAAGTACTGAGGAGAAATGTAGTTCACCTGAAAAGAGTAGAAGGACAGTGGGAAGCTGTGCAGAGGAAAGACCAGGAAGAAGGAACTGGTGGGGAACAAGGTGATAGTAATAATGAGCTGTGATTACTGTGCCATTATTCGTTTATTATTATTATTTGTTAGTTTGTATTGTTAATTACATTCATACTTTATAAAAAATATAATACTTGTTTAAAGTCTTGTAAAAGCAAAATAATATGCACTATGCACTGTTAATGGTTAACCTGGAGACTGATTCTAGTATTGTAGAATATATTGATTTGGTCACAATATGCTTGTTGTTATTTATCTAATTTAACTTCAAGGGAGGGATGTAGTGTATGCGGTTATGCGAGTGGCTTAAATAGCATACATACGCTGTCTCGTGTGTCCTTGTATTGGCGGGAAAGCCGTGAAAGAGACTTCACTTGTCTGTGGTACGATGGCCGCTGGCTATACGTTGACTATCAAGGAAGTGGAGTTAATGATTGTGCGAGGGCATTGTCGAGCCAGTGTTGGTGATAGGAGATATTGAATTACGGAATTAACATACACTATAAAGAGAATCAATAATTCTGACATTGTGTAAGAAAAAATAGTAACAAAATAATAAAATCAGAAACGTCACTTTCTCATGAAACAAAAAAAAATATTTAATTATTTCCTCAACAACGAGTGTGGGATGCATCGTGATGTGGTGGCAGCTGACAGGGGCCTCACGCCACTCTCCTTGGTAAACGAAAACTGGCGCATACCTGTAGTACTAAGCACCGAGGACCGCGAGGCGGTATGAAAGGATAAGCAGGTACACGGGCGGTTTTACAAGGCCCTCATGGGGTCAGATGTAGACCTGCCCGCGTCGGTGAACTGGCTACGATTCGGGGACCTCTTCGGAAAAACCGAGGGTTTTGCCTGTGCAATTGCGGACGAAGTTATCATGACGCATAACTACCGGAGATATATCTTGAAGGACGGTACGGTCGACATTTGTCGGGCATGCCGCCGTCCCGGAGAGTCACTCAGGCATAATGTCTCCGGTTGTTCTCATCTTGCTAACGGCGAGTACTTGCACAGACATAATCTCGTAGCCAGAATTACCCACCAGCAGCTTGCCCTCCTATACGGCCTTGTGGACCGCGAAGTGCCGTACTACAAGTACTCACCTGCACCAGTTCTCGAAAATGGTCGTGCCACGCTCTATTGGGATCGATCTATCATCACTGACAGGACTATTGTAGCCAATAAGCCTGACATCGTGCTGATAGATCGATCGCAGCGCCGGGCCGTGCTCGTCGACGTCACCATCCCCCATGATGAGAATCTCGTGAAGGCCGAGAAGGACAAGTCCAGCAAGTACCTAGACTTAGCTCACGAGATAACCGCCATGTGGGATGTTGACTCAACGATCAGCGATACCTACGACCTATAGTCGTGTCAGCGAACGGTCTCATAGCGAAGAGTCTCGACCAACACCTAGAGAGACTCTCGCAGGGTGGTTGGATGAAGGGTCAGATGCAGAAGGCGGTAATTTTGGACACGGCGCGTATAGTACGTCGGTTCCACACTCTGCGGCTCTGACCACCGGCAGCTTGGGCCCTGCCCCGCTGCCGGCGGCACCCTAGGTTAGGTTTTTTATAATGTGTTTATATATTTTTTGTAATGTTTTGTAAGTGTTTTTATATTTTACTTTTATACTCGCATTGTAAAATCCTAACCTAAGACCCCAGTTGAATAAAGAGAGTCGGTCAGGCTCCGTCTTCGGCCTGTCTTTGTTGGTCGGAGTGGACCTCAAGGGGACCCGTAGGACTCTCAGCTCTGGCTTGCCTTCATTGGCCGTCCAGAGAGGATACTCTACAATAGCTTACAATGCTTGCTGAAACCGGTTCAGGGGTATCTATTGATATACCCGTGAATGGGTTCCATCAGGCGTTCTATATGACATCAAATCTCTCCAAACGGCCTCTACGTGTTGGATCTATATCCCCACGCACGCCTTATAAATGACCGAGAGTTTTAAAACGGAGATACAAATAATAATTCAGCCGATATACGTCCCACTGCTGGGCACAGGCCTCCTCTTATAAGCGAGAGGGCTTGGACTATCGTTCCTACGCTAGCCCAATGCGGATTGGGGACTTCGCATACACCATTTCCTCACGATGTTTTCCTTCACCGAAAAGCTAGTGGTAAATATCAAATGATAATTCGTACATAAGTTCCGAAAAACTCATTGGTACGAGCCAGGATTAAACCCGCGACCTCCGGATTGAAAGTCGGACATCATATCCACTCGGCCACCACCGCTACAACAATCCTACAATATAGAATCATAAACGTAACAATGCTTTCTCGTGAAATACAACTAAATATAAAATTAAAAATCAGAAACGCAGCAATTTTTCCCCTCTTTTTTATCATTTGAACTGCATTTCTTTGGTCATCAATAATCACAGATGGATTTTACTTCACCATTCAGCAACAATGTCATGTAGGTAACTAATTTTAAAGTTTTTAGTAATATCCAACACGAAATCTTTAATTTAAAGTAATCAAAACACTGTTTGCATTCGACAACAGTTCTATGTATTTAATGACACTAAAATATGGCGGCGCGCGGCTCACGATGTTCAACCAATCAGCGCTTGAGGCGCGTTCCTTCGTACGCCAGTTCAGGGCACGGCAGTGCCCCCGCCAAGTCGAGCGCGAAGCAAACACTGCCGTACCATCCTTTACTGGAACCATTTCGCCGCAATTTCAACCCCTATTTGAGAGCCTCTAGATAAGACCAGAAAGCAGAAATTTTCGTCATCCAGTAAGCTATAATCGCATACTTAAAATCCAAAATTTCAAGTCTGTAGGTCATTTAGTTCCGAAGTTAAGCGAAAGCAAAGTTTCGCATTTATGACACTCACTCACCCATGATCATCAGAATAGAACTAGTACTTCCCATAAACTCAGAGAGCTGAAATTTGGTACAGAGTTAGGGTTTAATGGCCACATAAAGGGAAAACTATAAAAACTAGGGTAATCGAAGATCTGGAGTACCTGGTGACCCTGATTACACAAGAGCCCAACCAAACTATTAGAGATCGACATACCGCCTTTACAAAAAATATTCAACTTGGTGGGCCGCTTCATTTGATGTCAAAAATCGAAGGTCTGAAGTATCTGATGAAGAACCCTCAGCTGGTTTCAGCTGTATTAGAGATATGGTAATGCCCCCTTCTACTATTGGTACATAAAAAAATCGACTGTCATTGCAAAAATCCAGCGTAGTGGGACACATCTTTTAATTTAATCTAGCCTATAGCGTCCCACTGCTAGGCGAATGCCATAAATCAATATGGCCACGTTTCTACAAAAAGAAGTGAAATCCCACCAAAAACATTCTGTAAAAAACTAGCCAAGTCTCGATGGAGCTGCTTGATTATCTCTAAAAAGTAATGAAATATAGACAAAGTCGTGCCAAGTCTAAGGTTCCTTACTGCGATTTCTTTAATATTATAGTTAATGTTGTGTGACTTGGCCGTTGAAGGGTACACAAGGGTACAAAACCAGGTGCTCCATGACACGTATTGGTGCTCGACGCGGTCCCAGTACATGTCATCTTGAAACTTAAGTCATTGTCAATAGAAGTGACAGCAAGGTGTTATCTATTGGGCATTAGCATGTCGAGCACTAGTACGTTTACCTTATATATACAGAGTTTAGTAAAAAAAACTACATAAGTGTTTGTATTAGTTGATTTAATAGGTAGGTAATGTTGCAACCAAAACGATTTTAGCACAGCTATCAGCCAAAAGCATTTTAGCAGCTATCAAGGGAATTAATACTGGTATTAATTCCCTTGATGTTTGTAACAGTGATACAGGGTAATGAATATTATTTTGTAGAAAGTGTTTTGAGGTTGTGCAATAATAGTAGTTTTCACATCACCTATTCGAAAAAGGACTTTTTCTTCCCCGCTAGGAGGGATCAAAGTGGCACTTTTCTTCCCTAGTAGGAGGGATCAAAGTTGTACTTCACTGTTCTGGGACACGATTTTTTCTTTCTTGCATACTATTTTTATTTTGTCAAATAATACATATTTTGGAACATAACATTTCCTCATAGTTGATGTGACCAGCAGTATGTGTCACACGGTATCAAAATTATTTCGTCTTGGGCGTTAACACTTGAATCCCTCATTACGCTCAGGATTCTACTTTAGAATCTCCACAATAGTAGTTTGTGTTACAAGGGATCAGAATGATATATTTCCCGTCAAGGGCGTACATTGAATCCTGAATGAAGCGATGATATAACAATTTTGATCCCTTGTAACACAATAGTAGTTTGTGTTATAAGGGATCAAAATGATATATTTCCGTCAAGGGAGTACATTGAATCCTGAATGAAGCGATGGATTCTAAAGTAGAATCCTGAGCGTAATGAGGTATTCAAGTGTTAACGCCCGAGACTGTTTGTCACATCAACTATGAGAAAATTGTTATGTTCCAAAATATGTATTATCTGAGTAAAAAAATAGTATGCAAGAAAGAAAAAATCGTGTCCTACAACAGAAAAGTACAACTTTGATCCCTCCTAGCAGGGAAGAAAAGTGCCACTTTGATCCCTAAGGAGGTGGAAGGAAAAGACCTTTTTCGAAAAGGTGATGTGAAAAGAGGATTTGTATTTGTATATGCTTCGAATAAACCAAAATTAGCGCCGTTCGTCCTTCTCTGTAAATAAAAAAAAATACAGCACTAATTTATACACATATTTATACACATTTCAATTAACATCTATCTATCTATACATATAATAAAGCTGAAGAGGGTCGAAAGTCTGTACATGGAAGATATTCGAAAAAAAGTTGGCTGGGGATACTTAGAATCGATAACAGAACACGTTCCAACAATTTTTGGAATTTTTGTCTGTTTGTCTGTTTATCTGTTTATCTGTTTGTCTGTTTATTTGAACGCGCATCACGTGAAAACGGCGGAACGGATTTTGATGCAAACTTTACTAATCTGTCGAGAAAATCTCCGGCCAGGTTATAGGCTATAAAAATTCAACCCCTAAAAGGGGGGGTAGCCACAAAACTCGATTGAGTTAAGTTTGCCCCTGAATCTTATGGCGCTACTTAGGAAGGAGGGGCAAACTTTCTTCAAGTATGTGCTACCACTATAGAGTACCCTGGTAAACTAATAGATGGCGCTAATCAAGAAAACTAAGAATGAGTTTACATAGTTACGTAGTGGTAAGTATAATTGCATAATTATTTAAAATTATTAATAAATTTTCTCCGTCATAAATTATACCTAATCGTAATTATATCGCATCCATATTCATACGTATCGCCTCCTTTAAACAGTTAATAATGGCCATCACGAATGTGGGTACTTTGAAAAAAAAAAACATTTTGCCTCTGTCGTTTGCGGAGCAAATGTCAAACGATTTGGGACTCATTTAACATGCCTTCCCGAAAAAAAAAACAATCTTTCGCGAAAGTCTCGCACCGCATTGAGATTACAAGAGGCACGGTCTCAGGAGTCTGAGGAAGACCACGGTGAGAGACTCAGTGCCGCTCTAGCCAGGCAGGCCGCTTCGCTTTCGGCTGAAACGGCAAGCCAGCGCGAGTCCCGGTTGCGATCCCAAAGACGTCGTACGCAATCTTTGAGATCGCTCGAAACTAGCTACGATCGTGATTTTAGACGTAGCCGCGACCTTGATCGACATTCTTTATCCCGTGCGTCGGAGACGTTCACGCAGTGCGAAGATCGGTTGACCGCTCAGCGGATTCGCACGACAGACGCGCGCTCGACGGTAAGTACTTTTGACAATTCATTACAAATTCAAAATTATAGGCTTTCTTTATGTTTATAAAAGGCTTTCTATTAGTACTACGTGTGTTAACTCTAGAGTAGTCGCGCATTACCTACACTTATTGCATTTTATTTCAGGAAAACGAGGAGGAGTGTGATCTCCTCTCGTCTGAGACTTTCACGCAACGCAATGAACGCTTGGCGTCACAGCGAACACGCACGTCTACGGCGCGGTCTCAGGTATGTAAAGTCTGTTTGGAAAGAGAAGTGTCGTGGAATGTCAATACATTCCACGGCCCAATGCCCAATGGCCCCATACATTCCACGATTCTTCTGTTTCACAGACTCTATGTATTGCATTTTATTTTCAAAAAAATGAGGAATACATTATTTTTCAAGAAGACGCTGGCACGTTTATGACTGACTATATATTGTTTTGTTTTCTCATTCCATATGAAAATGTAAACTGTATATAGGTAGTAGCCAGACACCGACCGTACACTTTTTATGACGACTATGATAAGGCGAAATACTTACCTACCTGTTTTACTTTATTTCAGGAAAACGACGAGGAGCGTGATCTTCGGCTGTCCGCCGACCGGGAGCGCCACGCTCTATCTCTTAGGTCTGAGACTTTCACGCAACGCAATGAACGCTTAGCGTCACAGCGAACGCGCACGTCTGCGGCGCGGTCTCAGGTATGTAATACATTTTTTTTTGCAAAAATACGGAATTCATTATTCTTTATAAAGATGTGGGCATGTTTATGACTGACTAACAACAAAAAAACAAAACCTTTTTTGTTTTCTCATTCTGTATGAAAACGTAAACTATACAATACAAGAATCGTTACGAATCTAAGTTACAGCCACTTATGATTTTATACATTGTCATGTGCAATGTTTACAGTAAATAAATAGGTAAATTGAAGTATTTTTGTTATAGCTTCTTGAGAAATAAAGATTCTTAAACCTGAAATTACTTTATTTAATTCCAGGAACTTGACGAAGAACGCGAGTGGCGGTTAGCTACAGACCGTGAACGCCACAGTCTTTCTCGCGAAGCTGAAACCGACGCAGAATGGGCACTTCGGGTACAGTCAGTTCTGGAAAGATACAACGAAGCACGTTTACACGCGATGGCTCACAGTTCACAAGAGCGTGAACGTATTGGCGATTTACGGTCGTCGCAATCTGCCGAGCAGCGGGACGCACAGCTGGAGGCAGACCGCGTGCGCCACGCTGTTTACAGACTGTCAGCGATGTCCGACGATTCTGTAGTATACGAGCCTGAAGAAGTTCCTTGGGATCCGAAGGAGGGTTCTGGGTTGACGTACAATCCACTTATTAAATACGCAGATGACACAAACATCGGTCGGATGACGGAAATATGCGAATTTTGCAACGCTTTAAAATGGAATGGCGAGGCCAATGGAATGTGTTGTTCTGCCGGCAAAATTAGATTAGATCCGATTTTGGAACCACCGGAGCCATTAAAATCGCTATTAACCGGGGAACACCCGTTGTCAAAACATTTTTTAGATTCCATCCGAGCCTATAACAGCGCATTCCAAATGACGTCATTCGGTGCGAAACAAGCCCCAGAACCCGGGTACATGCCTACTTTTAAAATTCAGGGACAGGTGTACCACCGCATTGGCGCATTGCTACCCACAGAAGATGTCCCAAAATTCCTGCAAATATACTTCGTGGCGGATTACTTGGAGCAGGCCAATATTCGTGGACAACATATTCCAAACTTAAATCCGGAAATAATCACTGGACTACAAAATATGTTGCACGACGTAAATGGCTACGTAAATAGTTTCAAAGCCGCATTAGAATCGGTGCGTGACGACCGCGAGAACTACAAGTTCGTCATCAGCGCCGACCGTCGCCCCGCCGCGGGCCACGCGGGCCGCTACAACGCCCCGGCTACGAACGAAGTCGCCATCGTCTTGGTGGACCAAGAGTGTGACCGCAGGGACGTCGTGCTTCGCACGCGTGACGTCCGCCTCCAGAGAATCAGCGAGACGCACCGCGCGTACGACTCTCTCCAGTACCCGCTGATGTTCTGCCGAGGAGAAGACGGATACAATTTTTCCATTCATCACGTTGATCCTCAAACTGGAGCACCTAACTATACCAAAAAAACATCAGCTTTGCAGTTTTATAGTTACCGATTGCAGCTGCGGCAGGATGAATGGCCCTACTTGCACCGTTTCAAAGGGTTATTTAGCCAATTTATAGTCGATCTCTATGCCAAGATAGAAACAGAAAGGTTGATATACATCCGCACGCATCAAAGACGACTACGAGCAGAAAACTATGTGAATTTGCGTGATGCCTTGCAGCGCGACACGGATGCAGAAAATCTGGACCGCATGGTCATACTTCCCTCATCGTTCGTCGGCAGCGATCGATACATGGCCGAGCGCACGCAGGACGCGTTATGTTATGCGCGGAGATACGGTGGCGCCGACCTGTTCATAACGTTTACCTGCAATCCGAAGTGGCCTGAGATCACGAACGAGCTCCTCGCCGGTCAGCTACCAACCGACAGTCGTACCTGTCGGTTGGTTCAAAACGGCTACCCATCGTATCGGCGCCGATCTGCTGAAGATGGCGGGTTCACGGCCGAGGTGAGAACTCGCGGTCAGACTGTACAGGTAGACAACAGATGGATAGTCCCGTACTCACCAGTACTTTCTCGAGCTTTTGAAACCCACCTGAACATCGAGTCATGTGTGAGCATCGCCTCTATAAAATACGTGTGCAAATATATCAACAAGGGGGACAGTCGGGCGACTCTTGCGTTGCAAAACAGAGATCGAGACGAGGTATCGGTCTACCAGTCCGGTCGCTATATTTGCACATCTGAGGCGGTTTGGCGGACCCTGGCGTTTCCGATACACGAAAGATTCCCTACCGTTGTCCAGCTAGATGTTCATCTAGAGAACGGGCAGAGAATTTATTTCGACGCGGATAATGTTAGGGAACGTCTTAGCCAACCTCGACAGACTACCCTTTTAGCGTTCTTCAGGCTTTGCCAAGATGATGACTTCGCAAAGACTCTGTTGTATGACGAAGTGCCATCGTATTTTACGTACAGCAAACAAGCCGGAGTCATTAATACACGCCGCCGTGGCCAACGGGTGGCAGGGGCGCTGGGAATCTTTAAAGGCCACGCCCTAGGTAGGGTGTACACGATACACCCAAGTAACAGAGAATGTTGCTATTTGAGGTTACTGCTGCACACAGTTCGTGGACCAACCTCCTTCGCGGCCCTCAGAACGGTCGATGGCGTGGAACACCCTACATTTCATGCCGCCTGTAGCGCCCTGCATCTCTTAGACGACGACCAAAATTGGGATCATACTCTGGCAGAGGCCGTCGTTAGTGATAACCCCAGTCGACTACGCCACTTATTTGCGATCATGTTGGTATTCTGTGGAATGTCCAATCCTTTGCAACTATGGCAGAAATATCAAAATAATTTTACCGAAGATATTCTGCATCGTATGAGGAGTAACGAGCAAGAAGTTGACCAGGCTGACGAAAGGGTGTTAAATAGTTGCCTCACTTTACTTCAGGAAGTTGTCACTACGATTGTAGTTATGGTTTGCCCCAACCGACACGACCGAACCAGCTCCATATAAATAAAGAATATGAGGAAGCAACCCATTACGACCGAGAAGAAATGGCAGCTATCGTCAGTACCAACATCCCCAGGCTGAATATAGAGCAACGGTACATATTCGACAGAGTCGTCCGAAGTGTTGAACAGCAATCGGGCGAAATATTTTTCTTGGACGCGCCAGGAGGCACCGGAAAGACGTTCCTTACTGGTATTCTACTGGCAGAAGCGAGGAAACAAGGAAAAATCGCGCTAGCTGTGGCGTCTTCTGTGGCTTTGGACAGCACGGAAACTCCTGTCTGCGGGGTGTCAAGAAACTGTGATAAAGCCAGAGTTCTACAGGAATGCAGTTTGATCGTCTGGGACGAGTGTACTATGGCGCATAAAAAGGCCGTAGAAGCCGTAGATCGGATGCTCCAAGACGTCAGAAGGATGGCGCGCGCAATGGGTGGCGTTACAATGTTGTTTTGCGGTGACTTTCGCCAGACTTTGCCGGTCGTGACGCGTGGTACTCGAGCCGACGAGGTAAATGCCTGCCTGAAGAGGTCGGTGTTTTGGCCAAGCGTGCAGAAGCTGCGCCTGACTGAGAATATGCGAGTCCAACAAGGAGGAGGCTCACATGTCCAAGAATTCGCCCGGGTACTGCTTCAGGTTGGAGAAGGACTCCTGGAGGAAACCAACGGCCTGGTTCGATTACCAGAGACGTTATGCAGGATCGTTCCGACCGTTGAAGACCTCATTCGGAGCGTATACGGAGACCTGAGCCAGGTGACGCAGCGTGAGAACTCTTGGGTTTGTGAGAGAGCCATACTCACGCCAAAAAATGAACAGGCAGCAGCAGTTAATGCGCGAATATTGGCGGAAATCGAAGGAGAACAGGCAGTATATAACTCAATTAATACTGTCTTAGATGAAGGGAACGTCACGACATACCCGGTTGAGTTCCTAAATTCATTGAGTGCTTCAGGACTCCCGGCACACAAATTAACACTGAAAGTTGGGGTCCCAATTATTCTTCTCAGAAATTTGTCGCCTCCGAAGTTATGCAACGGAACCCGGTTAAAGGTAGTGCAACTACAGCGAAACCTCATTGAGGCGCAGATCCTGACGGGGTGCGGCGCCGGAGAAGCCGTATTCATCCCGCGCATCCCCCTCATTCCGAACAACTTCCCGTTCCGCTTCAAGCGTCTACAGTTCCCCGTGAGCGTCTGCTTCGCCATGACGATCAACAAGTCGCAAGGGCAGACGCTGCGCGCCGCCGGCGTGGACCTGCGCACGGATTGCTTCTCGCACGGGCAGCTCTACGTGGCGTGCTCGCGCGTCACCAGCTGCACGGAGCTGTTCGTGCTGATGCCCGCCGGGGAGACTCGCAATGTGGTTTACAAGGAAATATTGTAAAAAAATGTAAATATTATGTAAATATACTTTATATATATGTATATAGGTAACTGTAGATATGTTTATAGTTGTACATATATATATATAAAATATAACTGTAAATAAAATGTCTCTCGGCCTCAAGTTTTTGATATCTATTCTCCTTTCCTCTCATCTTACTTCTAAATTTTCTTAGGAAGTATGTATGGATTTCTATGTGTATATTTCTTAACATTTCATGCTTTTAAGGCTCATTTAGACGGTGCGCGAACTCGCATGCGAGTTTCATTACATTGTGGTATTTGATCAGTCGGTTGAATTCGACGTAACCACCAGTCCGCAATCCGCAATACTTATAACTAAAATCACATGCGAGTTCGCGCGCCGTCTAAATCAGCCCTTAAACTGATTTGACTGATATTTGCCATGGACATGTTTTAGATAGGTACAGTCAAGGACGTAAAAATACAAAAATGGTACTGTATCATCCGATATACACCTACTACTTTTGAATAAGTAAGGGAGAAAAAGACCATATTGATTTAGGTGTGTAGTTTTATTTAGTGGTACCTAATTGTAAAATATTTTACTTGGATTACAGTCCTCTAGCGTATCCATCTGTCAACTTTACTTCAAGTTTCGCCTTCAGGGGAGAGGGAGAGAAAATAGGGGTGAATTAGCCGCTTACTGACACCAACTGACACAGACCGAATTCCACGCGGGTGGAGCCGCGGGCACAGCTATCTATACATATAATAAAGCTGAAGAGGGTCGGAAGTCTGTACATGGAAGATATTCGAAAAAAAGTTGGCTGGGGATACTTAGAATCGATAACAAAACATATCTAAAAGTTTTTAGAATTTTTGTCTGTTAAATGTACAACTGTCTATCAAATTGCGTTTTTTATATCGAGAAATTTTCGCGCTCGCTTCGCTCGCGTTTTCAATAACTTTATAAGATATGATAAAGGTGACATTCGGGTGGCGACTGCAGCAGCATTACTCTGTTACAACGTTACTGCTGCAGCACTGTCAATTTTCAGGATAACATGATGTGACTGATTTCCATACTAAAAGTAAAAATGTACAACTGTCTATCAAATTGCGTTTTTTATATCGAGAAATTTTCGCGCTCGCTTCGCTCGCGTTTTCAATGACTTTCTAAGATATGACAAAGGCGACATTCGGGTGGCGACTGCAGCAGCATTACTCTGTTACAACGTTATTGCTGCAGCACTGTCAATTTTCGTGATAAAATGATGTGACTGATTTCCATACTAAAAGTAAAAATGTACAACTGTCTATCAAATTGCGTTTTTTATATCGAAAAATTTTCGCGCTCGCTTCGCTCGCGTTTTAAAAACTTTCTAAGAAATGATAAAGGTGACATTCGGGTGGCGACTGCAGCAGCATTACTCTGTTACAACGTTACTGTTGCAGCACTGTCAATTTTCGTGATCAAATGATGTGACTGATTTCCATACTAAAAGTAAATATGTACAACTGTATCAAATTGCGTTTTTTATATCGAGAAATTTTCGCGCTCGCTTCGCTCGCGTTTTAAAAACTTTCTAAGATATGATAAAGGTGACATTCGGGTGGCGACTGCAGCAGCATTACTCTGTTACAACGTTACTGCTGCAGCACTGTCAATTTTCGTGATAACATGATGTGACTGATTTCCATACTAAAAGTAAAAATGTACAACTGTCTATCAAATTGCGTTTTTTATATCGAAAAAATTTCGCGCTCGCTTCGCTCGCGTTTTCTAATACTATCTAAGATATGATAAAGGTGACATTCGGGTGGCGACTGCAGCAGCATTACTCTGTTGCAACGTTACTGCTTCAGCACTGTCAATTTTCGTGATAAAATTATGTGACTAATTTCCATTCTCAGCTGTAATGCGGCAATGAACGTCACTCAATTTACCAAAAAAATCAATGTAATCTTGATGACCATAGGGAGAGGGGGCGCCATGGTCTAGAAATGCTTAAGGGCATCAAAATTTCTTAATTCGGCACTGGTCGTTTGCGGAGTCAAACGATTTGGGCCGATGTGAGTGGCGCTCTAGCCAGGCAGGCCACTTCGCTTTCGCTGGCGCGCGTATACCTTACTGTATCGTCCGTTATACACCTACTACTCTGTCGTTTAAATCACGTGTAAAATTTGAATAAGGGCGCAAAAACTATTGATTTTGGAGTGTAGTTTTATTTAGTGGTACCTAATTGTAAAATATTTTATCTGGACTACAGTCCTCTAGCATATCCATCTGTCAACTTTACTTCAAGTTCCGCCTCCAGGGGAGAGGGAGAGAAATTAGGATTAGAAATTAGCCGCTTACTGACACAGACCGAATTCCACGCGGGCGGAGCCGCGGGCACAGCTAGTAATTGAATAAGAAACAATGTTAGCTAAAACCCCTCTTGTCTCATTTCTCACAATCTCATTACCCTGGTTACAACACAGAATAAACTAGTGGCTCTGTGAGCTGTAGACCTCGCGAGCAGAGCTTTAAATTACCTACATGGTGCTAAGAGCTTTAAATATAGTAAATTAAAAAAAAACAATACGAAATTTAAGTGTAACGAAATAAAAAAAAGTTATATCCCAGCATACAAATACTGGGGATCGAACCCAGACTCTCCGTGCAAACAAAAAAAAACGAACGTTTACAAACTGAGCCAAATAGTTCTTTGATAAGCTGATGAAATTTAGCTACTCATTCTCAAGTTATAATTAGTTAAAATTAAATATCTCAATACCTCCGAATCCAGCAAAATAAATTTTCTGAATTTTTGGCCATTTAATCTGTAAACATGTCTCAAAAATAATACACTCTTATGATACCGATACGACTATTTGTTTAAGCGCGAGCTGTCACAACTTTTCCATTAAAAAAAAATCCAAAAACCGGCTCGACAAAAAAAAATATCGAATCATAGAATTCGGTTACAAAATTTCACGAGAATCGGTTAAGAATTACGACCTGTAGGAGAGAACATCCGGACATACAAAAGCAAAATGCCCGAGTCAAAACGTAGACCTTCGCTACGCTTCGGTCAATAATAGTACTAGGTACAGAAGACTTACTCTCTAACAAAACGCGTCTGTTACGATCAGGACAGATATGGCCGCTAGGTGGCGACAGCGCCACGCGCGGCTTATGGCTAGCCACCAAAATTGGTGTGGAACGGATGTACGTGTGAGCCACGCCTGGCTGTACCTATTCACAAATTCCCAGGAGATTCCGCTAAGCAGTTTTGGTTGTATATGGAACTTGGCATTGCCTACACATCATCAGGCCTTTAACATCTTGATAGATGATTTATGCAGCGTCTGTAAGCCAGTCTTGGGCATTCAAGAATAAAATCATTATTTGAATAAGAATTCGTAGGAATAAAATCATCTCGATTTTATTCCCGTCAAAAATATTCAAATAATTTTGGTCGGGAATAATTCGTATGAGAAAAAATTGAATGAGAATAACTTATTCTTAATCAAATAAATACAATCATGATTTTTAATGGAATTAATATTCCACGAATAAAAATGTAGTCCGGGTGTATAGGTACTAATTACGTATAGTTAGGTAGATGTAATAGTAGTTAGTCTCTTGTCTAATTTATACCTATTTTATGGAATAAAATCTTACAAATTGACAGTCGCATAACGCATAGTTTCAGTAACCGTGTTATTTTTAATTTACTAACCAAATCATTAGGTTCAATTTAGCTGGTCTAGGGGCCTAGCCAAGATGCCAATCGTTTTCGCTCCGACAACGAAGCGCTTTGTCTCTATCACTCTTACATATTAGTGCGATAGAGAGACAGAGATAGCGTTTCGTTGTCGTAGCGCAAATGATTGGCATGTTGGCTACGCTCCCAATGTGCCTAGCCAAGTTGCCAATTTTTGTTTTTATTTTAATAACCAAATCATTAGGTAAATTTAGCTGTTCTGGGGGCTAGCCAACATGCCAATCGCTTGCGCTCCAACAACGAAGCGCTCTCTGTCTCTATCACTCTTACATATTAGTGCGATAGAGAGACAGAGATAGCGTTTCGTTGTCGTACCGCAAACGATTGGCATGTTGGCTATGCACCCAAGGTGCCTAGCCAAGATGACAATTTTTGTTTTTAATTTAATAACCAAATCTTCGGGTACAATTTAGCTGTTCTAGGGGCCTAGACATTATGCCAATCGTTTGCGCTCCGACAACGAAGCGCTCTCTCTGTCTCTCTATCGCACTAATATGTAAGAGTGATAGAGACAGAAAGCGCTTCGTTGTTGGAGCGCAAGCGATTGGCATGTTGGCTAAACCCCCAGAACAGCTAAATTTACCTAATGATTTGGTTATTAAATTAAAAACAAAAATTGGCATCTTGGCTAGGCACCTTGGAAGCGTAGCGAACATGCCAAACGTTTGCGCCACGACAACAAAACGCTATTTCTGTCTCTATCACACTAATATGTAAGAGTGATAGAGACAGAAAGCGCTTCGTTGTCGGAGCGCAAGCGATTGGCATATTGGCTAGGCCCCCTGAACACCTAAATTGTACACAAAGATTTGATGGTTATTAAATTAAAAACAAAAACTGACATCTTGGCTAGGCACCTTGGGTGCGTAGCCAATATGCCAATCGTTTGCGCTACGAGAACGAAACGGCATCTCTGTCTCTCTATCGCACTAATATGTAAGAGTGATAGAGACAGAAAGTGCTTCGTTGTCGGAGTACAAGCGATTGGCATCTTGGCTAGGCCCCCAGAACAGCTAAATTTACTTAATGATTTGGTTATTAAATTAAAAACAAAAATTGTCATCCTGCCTAGGCACCATGGGTGCGTAGCCAACATGCCAATCGTTTGCGTTACGACAACGAAACGCTATCTCTGTCTCTCTATCGCACTAATATGTAAGAGTGATAGAGACAGAAAGCGCTAAAAACAGCTAAATTGTACCTAATGATTTGGTTATTAAATTAAAAACAAAAATTGGCATCTTAGCTAGGCACCCAATCGTTTGCGGCACGAGTGCTACGACAACGAAACGCTATCTGTCTCTCTATCGCACTAATATGTAAGAGTGATAGAGAGAGACTATGCGCAACTCTACGGAGCGTCAACGTTTGGCATGTTGGCTAAGCACCCTGATCGGATGATAGAACTAGATAGTGTATAGCGGAACTCTTCAATGTGTACTATACCTAAACTAAAGTAACAAATATCAAATCAATCCGAGTTTTAAATAGAAGGGTGAAAATCAACTTACAAAATATAGGTAACCAATTGTACTACAAAAATTAACTTAATTCTAAATAACATTTTAATTGAATAAAACCTTAGTTAGAATAGCCCCACTTCTAGAATAATTATTCTGTTTTTTATTCCGCATTTAAAATAAAAGTCACATGAATTATTCACCTTCATTTTATTCTAAAATAACTAGTGCAAGAATTATTCTAATTCAAATTGATTTGAATAAGAATAAAATTTCTGTTTTTATTCTTATTCTTATTCCAGTTAAATTTTGCCCAACTCTGCTGTAAGCGAGGAACAGTTCTCTCGTGGCTGTATATAAGCCAATGCGGGACCGGCATTTGCGACGGCATTTGTGGCAGCTGAAGCAGGGAGCCATGT
Organism: Cydia splendana; assembly: GCF_910591565.1. Lineage (NCBI taxonomy): Eukaryota > Metazoa > Arthropoda > Insecta > Lepidoptera > Tortricidae > Cydia > Cydia splendana. The sequence goes on along the minus strand of NC_085983.1, from coordinate 4,940,651 downwards.
CGGCAGTAACTTCAGGTGGATTGTGCCTCTGCGCGTTTTCGGGCAAGGCCTTGGAACTTGGAACCATGCGCTGTCGTGAATTTCGCGACCTTTCGCGATAGTACCCCTCCATCCATCGCGATATTCGCGATCTGACGCGAGCTCCTCCCAAGTCTCTATCAATGTCAAAAGCAACGTCGTCACGTCGCTTTTGACATCGACGTCGTCATGACGTCACGTTTAGGGTTACCTGATCCAAGTCTGGGATTTCCTGACAACATTCCTGATTTGGGAATTGTTTTCCTGACGCTCGTGTTAGAATATTGTTGTTCTATGTACAAATTGTATGTTTTTCTTTGACGTCCAATGTTGATAATATATTACACTATTTAAACACTTAACACAACATCACGTGAATTTTACAGAATTTGTTATTTATGTGGGTACGATACGAAACCACGGTTGACAAGAGAAACAGTAAGTTAACCTACTACTAAGATTTGTAAACTACTTTGAAGTGAATACTTGATTTCGTATTAATATTACTGATTGATAATTATGTATGACGGAGTTAATTGAAATGATGTTCTAATAGTTTTATTCTGCATAATTCGATAAATGGGCGATGTACATGAGAAACTACTTCAGTGACGTCACTTATCGAATGACAAGTGGCATGATCAACCAGTTGCCAGGTAGAAATGGGTATAAAAGGGACCGACCGATCCGTTATTGATTCATTCTGCATTCTGCTTTGAGCATTCTGCCTTGCGTCTCAGCACTGAGTTAATCATCGCCAAAGGAATATTGAAAGTTAAGTAAATACTATGTTGGTAATTATTATGATAATTATGTACTTACTTGATTAATTATATGGATTAATTAATTAATAATTAATCGGTGACGGGGGGAGGGGTTGGCTAATCATAAGCGATAGAGTTAGACCAAGAAAAATCTGCAGAGATTCAGATAGCCCACGCAGTGCAAGTGTAACTCTATCTATGTATGATTGATACATTGTTTAAATTTGATTTGTTTTGGATTTATGTAAGCAAATTTGAATAATGTTAATGTTGTCTGTTAATTCACTAAAATTCCTGACATTTTCGTATTCCGGCCGCATTCCTGACAAACGGCCAAAACCCTGACATGTCAGGAAAATTCCTGACAACTGGTAACCCTAGTCACGTTTCACGCAGTCCTTAAAACGCAGCAAGGGACGTCCAATGCGGCGCTTTTGAAATGCTATCTAGCTGAACATAATCTGCCTAGGCAAACGAGTGCTATACATACGCTGCACATGCAAAATCCTGTTTCAGCAAGGCGGTGATGCTAGGATTGCTAGGAACCTGTGCAATTTCCAGGACTCTCTCGTTTGTGACCCTGTCCTTCCCCTGGCCTTAGTCACCAAAAGCTAGATGCTAATAAAAGATAAGATAAGGATAAAAAATAGTTTATTCAAGTAGGCATATTACAATGCGCTTATGAAAGTCAAATAAAGCTACACCGGCTCCAACCCTACACCTCTGCCTTGAGAAGATTTAAATCCCCCCCTCAATTGGAGGAGGGTATCCCAATGTGGGACCGGCAACAAACTCGGCGGGACACATCTTTTCAAAACATTCTTACATCTTGTAATTAACATTCATTACGAGTAAATAAGAAAAATACAATTTAAATTACTATAGAATTATATTACTTTATGCATATTTTATTAAAAAAAAATGTACATTAAATCATACGAATACATCGGAAAACATATCAAATTCAACAGGCAAAGAGACAAAATACAAAAATGGCGGAATCTCTTGGAAATTTGAGAATAGGCGTGGCCAGGGAATGAGATTTTTCAGGAATGACCTTCTTGCATGTATAGGTAGTTTCCGGTTTAAGGATTAAATACGTTACATTAATATTAACAACTATTCCTATTGAATATTCATGAAAAATCATTATAATTTTCCTTGTAAAAAATTGCCGCATACTTGTACACTGTATAGCAGCGGTCTTGACTGCTAAAAGGTTGCCGACCGCTGCAGTGTATAGTAGGGTGGAGCGTCGTTGTATGGAAAAAAATAAAAATTTGATTATCAATGTGGAACCGGTACCAAAAGTTGCAGTTTGTCATGTAGATTATAGTGATTATATCAAGTTTCAAAATCAACACTACTTTTAGCCCTCTACTCGGGCGCTAAAGAAATTAATAAGCGTGTAATAAATTAATACCAAAATTTTAGTGCATTTTTCAATATTTATGCATAATATAATTTCAAAATTTCATATTAAACAGCAATTTCATGCAAAACAAGGAAAATGCTAGTGTAAAAAAAATATATGAGTTATTTTTTTTAGACATTCTTGTGTCAAAGTAACGGTGTTATTGATTACGAAAAGTATCATTTTACTGCAAAAAAAGGGTTACTTATATGTTTAAATAAGCGTCAAATTTCGCCCTTCGGCGTCGCTTACGCCCTTTTTGGGTCATGTTCACACGTATGTTAGGCATATATATACTTATATTAGTATTCTTTTTATTATCTTATCATGTTCAAAATAGTTTTCACGATTCTGTTATGGGTTGTAAACTCCAATTTGTGCACAATATCCGGGTTAAAGGACATTTTCCATAAAACCCCTATTTACGTGGTTTTACCGTGTCATAAAAATATACGTTATAAACAAAAATAAGTATAGGAATCGAGTATATCTGTATGAAAATGATGTTATTTAATGAATAAAACTTGTTTATAAAAAAATAAGCATAAATCAAATTTATTAAAAATATACATATATTGCTATACAGGGTGGAAAGGCACGACGATCCTTCCCGGAAGTATTAGGTCGTTTAAGTGATACAGAGACTATTGGTAATGGTAAGAATCGTTAATTGAGTAAAAAATAAAAATTGCAAAAATACTACTTTTTAACTGTGGTGATAACCCTATAGCATGTGCACATGACGGCTAGATTAAGGATCTCCGTCGGGAAAGCTCGGGACTTTACACTTTTTTCCGATCGTTGACAGTATCGCAATGATGTATGAATGACGCATAAATGTCAAATAAATCAAATGCATGCAAAAATATTACAAACAATTTTATTACTTTCTTAGATAATTACTTTTTTCCAATATTTAATACTATCTTCTTTTCACATACGGTGTTCAAATGTACCTCCGTGTATTACAACGCCGCCGCAGCCCGTACCCGAGTATGTCGATGCACATGCGATATAGTGTATGCTCTTCGTCATTTATCCTCCGCAGAAAGCACCAATTAGCCTTTGTCTCATTTCGTCCGCAGTTTCACATTCAGTTTGGTTTGGTACACCATATCTTTTACACAGCCCCACAAATTTAAATAGCCACGAGCATCTAACATTTTTATTTGAAGAATATGACATTCAATAAGTATAGTTCAATGAAAATTTAATTTCAAACATCAGACGTCTTGTCTATTTCCTACCACGCAAGAAGGTTTGTTAGTTTGGTATTGAAGAAGTATTTATTCTTGATTTATTCTTAGTATTTCATTTTTGCAAGTTCATTTGGTGCAACTAACACAACCTACATGTAATTTTTAATTATTTTAGATAGTTTCCAATTATTCGAAAATAATTTTGTGAAACGTGTTAAGAAACTAAAACCTTTTTATCAGTCAAGGAAACCAGAGATATTTATAAGACGATTGCGTACTTTTGAGTGGTTGTCAATGTCACCATTTGAACTGTCGTTGTAAACAATGTTGTGGTTAGTATTATTAATATAAAGGAATAACATAACTATTTCATTCAAGTATTGAACAAGTGGAACCACTAAGAAAGCGAAAATCCTGCAATGATTCTTACCGTGCTGTAAGCAGACCTAAAAATGGTTAGATGGCAACAAATTAGCATAATTTCCTGTCGAATACTGATTGTTTACAAGTAAGTTCATTGACCCTGTCACCTGTTAGGGTTAGAACAAAGTAGTTTTTTGCGTGGATGTTTAAAAGGTCATAATTTAGAAACGGTTGCCCATATTAACATAGTTTCTATGGAGAAAATATAGAGCTTAGGCTAAACTATCTCCCATTTCCGGAAAGGATCGTCGTGCCTTTCCACCCTGTATATAATCGAAGAGTAGAGGGCTAAAAGTATATACCAATATTTTTTTAATTATTTTTCCCTTAAATAATAAAAAAAATTAGACATCCTTTTAGACGGGTTCCATTGCTATATTCAAGAATTTTGGATTTCGCTCCACCCTAGTGTATAGTGTTAATCATATCTGTGGTGCTAACGATTGGTCGTTCCAAATAGGTATGGTGCGCAGTCAAGGCGTGTCCAGAGGAGTAAATTTTTCGCCAATCTGATTAAATTGTCCGATCGAATCAGGCCGTGCGGACGCAAACGCCAATTTGGCTCGCCGAATTCAACCGCCGATTATGACCGATATTACCGATAAAATGGAGTGCGGACGCAAGAATACCAATTTGTGACGCCAGTATTTTCGTTTTGGAGCATTTTTTCAATTTAGAGGGCTCTAATATCACCATAAATCTAAAATTGGAGATTAATTTGGAAATTGACGCCAATTTCATTTCTGATCAAATCGGTCGATTTGATCACCCCGTTGAACTCCACTTCACGCGTAAGCGTAGGGATGGGACATGTGCGACCTTAGTACCTTAAATTATTGTGGTAAAATTGTTACCAATTTAGTAAAAGTACTTACAGTATACTTACTTAATAATAATATTGCTTTGTGTTATATTTTGAATGTACTTACTCTTGCCCGATTTGGAAGGGAGAACTTTTTGGGAAATCAGGTACGTTTTAATGGTATCGTGATCCAGAAAGCGCTTCGACATCTGCCTCCAGTGCCTGACGCGCTCCTTGAACAGGTCTACCAGTGACTGCAGCTCGTTGTAGTCGCTCACTGTCGACAGTACCACACAATAAATAATAGTACCATAGAGTAATAGTACCATAAGTAAAGGAAAAGAATAGTGATGTAATGGAGTTACTACCTCCATTACATCACTATTCTTACCAAAACGCGAGTTATTTCGTAGTCGATATCTAGCATGAAGTGGAACTATCAGTACTGACGAAAAATATACTACTAAAACAATTTACAACTTATATTGTAATCAGAAGGAGTTGAAAATAGAGTTCCAGTTAATCCGGTTATAATATTAGCTGAAAATTGTTGAGCATTAGAGTTTTCGTTCGCCGCGACATCTATTGTCAACTAGCAGTACTGATAAATTCCGCTACTTGACGCTAGCGTCTTACCAAAACGCGAGTTATTTCGTAGTCGACATCTAGATGTCGACTACGAAATAACTCGCGTTTTGGCAAGAAAACTGATGTATGGAGTTACCACTATTTCTTTACTTATATTACTCTATGGTATTACCGTATAGATAGGGTATCATTGTCATTATCAATATTTAAGAGCTATGCTCTTGTCGATGGAGTAATGGCAACTTTTCTCTTTGCTGGGCCATCTATTAACTCCCTCGTACGACACGACAGAAACTCTATCTTTTATTTGGCCGAGATATGTGAGCCTGGGCCTCCCTCTGCGTCTTTTCCCGTTTATCTTGCGTTCCAGGACATTTCCTAAAAAACCGAAGTTTGACAGCGATTCACGGACGAATCATGCTGCCCCTTAATGTAAGGCACTATCCCTTTCGGCTATTTAGGGTTGTCAAAATTCAAGTCATTCTTATCTGTGGTCGTGCACGGGGACGTCAAGTTGTGCCAACCCTTGCTCACAGATTACCAGTTCGCTCGACGATATCAGCCTGTCAGTTAAACGCAAAAGGTGACAGTTCCGAACAACTGGTAATCTGTCGGTTAATTGCTCAGAGCGATGCTGAGCCGAACGGAGCCGAGAATACCCGAAAGGAGGAGTGTCTCCCCACTGACAGTACCTAAATTTAATGGCTCGTCTACACCATCGGCGATGATAGACGATGACGGGCGGGACCGATAGTGTAGAGAGCATACTCGGCAGTCCCCGCCAGTCATCGTCTTTCATCGCCTGCGTTCCGTGAGTTGTCGGTTTTTTGGGCACGAATCAAAGTACCTACGGGTCTCTAATTGTTTCCCAAAAAGTTTTAAGTCATAATGTACTGTTTGCCCGCATTTTCGTTAGTCATAATTTATTTGGTTCAGAAACGCGTTAATTTTCATGATTGCCATAAAACAAACCTAACCTAGCTATAGGATAAAGCGGGCCACACACCTGCCGCAGGGGCAATATTGGAATTGGACCCTTAATTGTGATGTGTGTAGAGAAGCAGGGGCAATTTTTAGATTGGGCCTGCAGCAGGGCGGCAGGGGCGCAAGACCTTCCTAGCTCCCTAGATTGTATCTACCGCCCTGCTAGGTTGTTACATGTGTAGTTCGATTGGGGCAATTCTAGTCAGTTCATTGCCGACTTGAACCTTACCCCTTACCCTTGACCTTACGAAAATCTTGTAAAGTTAACGGATTCGGTTTTATGACTAATGTTAATATGACAAACAATACATTATGACTTAAAACTTTATGGGGAACAAAGTGAAGCGACATTATACACCTAAACAACTGTTTTATATACTGTGTTTTTGTTAATCTGTATTTACTGGTGAGAACTAGAGCATGCTCCCGGGAATTCCCGGTTCTCAAATTCCCGGGAATTATATAGTGTCAAAAGAATCGGTACTGAAGACCCGGTACCGGTACTTCCCGGTTCTCATCATATGACTATTTATTCCCATTTCAATAGTAGTAATGTTTTAGTACTTTACCTCGGGATATTAAATAACATTTTATAATGGTACTACAAAACGGAGGACCCAAATAACCTGACGAATTTACGATTTAATTTAAAAGTAGTACGAATAATGGTAAGTTGTAAAAATGTACCCATGTTTCTATTTCAATTTTGTTTTTATCTGAAACATCGCTCAGTACTTTTATACCGGTTACATAAAGGACTATTTATTAGCAATCTATGTACGTTTGTGTTATATGTCCCGATGGAGCCTTAAAGCTACTAATTTACACCTATTTAGATGAATTAGGTGTCTATCTATACATTTTGACCCGGGTGACTTAAGCTATATCTTTAAACAACTTTTAAATCTTAAATAGGATGGTATTAGTCGAATATTCTTCTTCTAGGAAGTTGGTTTTATATGAAAATATTCCGTTCTCGGGTCGAATTTTTAACTTCTGTATGCCGTGCCGTCATAGTGCTGAGTGCATCGACTACGCTACGGCCGTGTGGCTCGGCCCATACGGAAGCAACGTGTGCTGCCGGTTAATTTCGTAAAATATGGTGGAACGCCAATTAGTGTTTTTTTTTTGTAATAAAATAAATACTTATGCAATTATTTATATGAAAATAAGTCAGTCATTAAGATTGTACGCTAACACAAACAATTTCTTAAAAATAATCATAAGATGCCTTGAGAACCGGGAAGAACCGGGAATCCCGGTTCCGGCCATGCCCAGAACCGGGAAATGAAATTCTTGGTACCGGGACCGGTACTGCATACCCTAGTGAGAACCTGTAATTGGCTTTTTGTATCACATTTATGAAACCTATTAACATGTTAACAGCTGTTGGATCTCCGAATAGTAATAAATAAATAAATAAATAAATAAACCTTCCTCAAGAATCACTCTCTATATACAGGGTGTCCCATAAGTGACACGTCACAGTGACACTGGAGGTAGACCAGTCCAAGAGGACCCAAACCAACTTAACATGACCCCAGTAAAAGTGGCACGGTTTTCGAGTTATTGCCAAATTAAGGTTTTTCGTGAATTTTGACCGTTTTTAACATTATTAGAGCCAGTGTGCACTCGGAAAGGTCTCGAAGTTAATTTTTTTTATGTGTACGGCATCATGAATAGTTATTTAAGATAACATAAAAACTTTTACAAAAAAAAAGAAAACCGACTTCAAAAAGGATAAAATAAAATATAATCCGTTTTTAAGTATATGCGTTACTAACTGATATGTTTGAAGTCGGTGCCAAGCCAAATTTGAAGCATACCATGATTTTAGGGCGATCCGGTAACAATGTTTGCCATAACAAGGATTGCCTTACACGACAGCAATTATCATACTTTCTGTAGATACCTAAGAACCCACTGTCAATCCACCTTGGCGCAGTCCGTACCATGTTTGTCGGTACTAGTATAAAACCAATGTGATTGCCGATATGTTTTTTAAAGAGCAATTTTTACTAATTTTCGAACTGTCCATAGTACTCAGGTGTGGGATTGGGACTGAGTTATTTCCCGCCTCTTATCCAGAGAACTTGATTTCAAAATATAAAACAATTCAAGAACCATCTACAGGGCTTTAACTTTTTACCTGCATGGCAAATTACACCAGTTTACATGGCAGTTGTTCAGCTGAAAAGGTGACAAAGAGACAGACAGAATTCTTATAATACCTATTCTTTAGTCCTTTAGACTTTCACTATTATAATACCTATTAGTACAGTTGTAATGTGATTTATAGACATAAAGCTGATTATTTTTGACCGGTATTGTTACTATTTGTCTTGGCACCGACTTCAAACATATCAGTTAGTAACGCATATACTTAAAAACGGATTATATTTTATTTTATCCTTTTTGAAGTCGGTTTTCTTTTTTTTTTTTGTAAAAGTTTTTATTTTCCATTTTTAATTGTAAGGCATTGTTAACAGCTTATGAGTGACGCGTGACGCATGAATGAAAATAATAATGATGCGTATCACTAAATTCGTAATCATTCCTGTCACTACAGTGTACAAACACAAAATCCATCCTCCGCCCCGCCACTGACCCAATCCCTCAACCCCCAGATCACTCAACCTCACAGCACATCAACCCCTCATCACGGAACCCCTCGACCCTGAAGCCTGAACCACCAACCCTTCAACCGCCATTTCCCGACTCCTCAGTAGCCTTACCATAAGTCTAACACTGACATATTCGCTAGCGTGTGCGTAACTTACTTTCTATGCGTCTCGCTCGTACTGGCATCCTATTAGTGCGAGCGAGATGTATAGAAAGTAAGTTACGAAGACGATAGCGAAGATGTAGTGTCAAATTCGTGATAAGGCTACAGTTGTACTTCATCAAATGGGTTATTAACGGGAGGAAATGTTTTAGTTACTATAAAAAACAACGATGTCGCCATACTCTAGGGTGTTTCACTTTTGTATGGAGAAAAAAAAGTTGTAATATTTTTCCTGACTTTGCTCACCAATGGAGTCTCCGTACCCTAAAAACTATCTATTTCATATTTCAAAAGAATTGAATAACGTTTAGAGGTTGCACAATTTGAAAAGGTAGAGTGAGAACCCCATACATTGCGTGAAAATGAACTATGTTCTAAAATGACAAAATATAATGAACTGATACTAAAATCGAATGAGAAAACTAAATTTTGCGTCTAAAACACGATAAAAGCACTTTTCCTTTGGAAACAGGTGGAAAAACTGAAAAATCTTAACTAGAACATTTATCGAGTAACCAAAATCCAAGTTTACTACTAATTTTAAAATTTATTTATATGTAGAAGGTTCGGTATCACCCTACTCTCCGCCTTGATGGTAGCCGCTTAAACCATTTTCTACCCTCCGCTGTAGAGTCGTTGGTTATTTGAAAAATCTTTGTTGATGTTGTGTAACATCCAAATGTTGACCGATTTTAATTTTTTTTAACGTATAATATTTTTTTATCACTTAGAACAAGAATTCGAGCAAAGTCAGATGAAAATCGAAAATTCGGAAAAATGAAATACCCTACCATACTCGTACCTTTAAAAATTGAGGAGTACCCTCATTTCCTTATGAATTCCGTCACCAGATTATAACCAACACTATTATGGGAACACCTTGGAGGTAAATTCTCTAAACGTTTTGTAGATCAAATATAGAGCGCGGTGGAAGTTGCATTTATGCGAAGCCTCACATTAAAGCGATAGACCGGCTCGACTATTGCGAACTGTCCCAAGAGCAGATATTTGACATATGCGCGATACATTTGTTAGACAATGACTTGTTAGTGATAGGAATATACCACTCTAATTTAACCAATCACAACGAATACTTAAAGTTATTCGAAAAGCTGTTAACCAAAATAGACAACGACAAGGTAACTGCAATAATTATGGGTGACATAAACATCGACCTTCTTAATAACACCACCGTAAAAAAACATCTCCTGGACATTCTATCCGCCCACCACTTTAGGCAGTACGTAAAAAAAGCTACCAGGGTAGATGGCGATAGTTCAACACTGTTGGACCACGCCTACTCGAACATCCGGGACAGCCGTGTGTCCGCGACCTGCGTTATCACTAATCTTAGCGATCATATGGCGCAGCGCCTAGTCGTCCCGCAACCCGCTCCTCAGCCGCGGTCAGCGATAGTAAAGAAACGCGCGTTTAGCCGTAATAATATTGGTTCGTTTGTTCGTTCGCTAGAGTCCATAGATTGGCAGATTTTAGTAAACAAACACCAAAGCGACTGCGAGCTGTTTGCGACTAAAATAATCAACATCTTAACCTATCTACAAGATGTTCATATGCCAGTCAAAACTGTGACCGTACATCATAAAAAAAGCCCGTGGATAGATTCCGAACTCATCGGCTTAAAATTACTAGCTTTCGATTTTATTACCTTAGCTAAAAACGATCCAGGCAACACAAAGGTAAATACTGCCTCAACAAAAATTCTCAATACCTACAACCGAAAACTACAGACCAAGAGAACGGAGTACTTCAACTCGATTATTAGTAGTAGCTCAAATAAAAATAAAGCAATGTGGCGAGCTATAAACACGGAAATTGCCAGACTCCCACGCGAGCGGGTAGATTATACCGACCTACTTACTGACAGCGACGGTAACCCATTCTTGTCCAAACAACACCTGGTCGATGCACTGAATGAGGAGTTCATATGCGCGGGCGCCGCATGCGGTGCTCCCACCGCGGACCGCGCGCAGTGTCTGACCTCTTTATCCTCCCGCACTTTACATAGCGACACCTCATTGAGATTAACCTCCTTCAGCCCGGCGGAAATAAGTGTTATACTGGCCTATAAGATAGCAGCAAAAAATACCACCGATGTCTACGGACTGTCCGCGAACCTCCTTAAACAAGCTAGTCCAACAATTTGCTTCGTGCTCTCGCAGCTGTTTAACAACTGCATGCGGTTAGGTTCGTACCCCACATGCTTGAAAAAAGTTAAAATCTGCCCCTTATATAAAGGCAAGGGTAACAAAAAAGACGCGAAATCGTACCGACCTATTGCGCTAGTACCGGCTCTTAGCAAGTGCTTCGAGGTAGGGTTAAACATTAGACTACTGTCATTCTGGTTCCCAAGGAATGTTCTATCTGACAGCCAATACGCGTACCGCCAAGGCCGGTCCACTACCGATCTCGTGCGGGAAGTAATCAATTGTGCACTGCGCGCACGCGAGGCAGGCCGTCACGTAGCCATTGTCTGCTGCGACCTCTCACGCGCCTTCGACACCGCCGACCACGCGCTCGTAGCAGACAAACTCGACTACTACGGTGTTCGAGGCCCAGCTCTAAAACTGTTGCTCTCGTTTATGAGCGGGAGGGCACAAGTGGTAGTTGGAGAACGCGGCAGCGTGACATCCTCGGAGCGCCACAACCTAATGGGGGTGCCCCAGGGATCCTGCCTTTCAAACACTCTCTTCAGCATACTACTTAACGACTTACCAGCTACAATTACTGGCGCCGATATTTACATGTACGCCGACGACGTCACTGCGGTAGTGAGTACGCCCACGAAAAATGAGCTTGAAACGGCCCTAAATAACGTTGTTCGGCAGTTAAATGAGTGGTTCAAGGCCAACGGACTGGCGCTTAACAAAAATAAGACCTGTTTTATGACAGTAAAACTCAACGGCCATCCCAGTGAGAACCTACAAGTGTGTGCGGACGATGCCCCTATACAGCACGTGTCCTGCACACGCTTGCTCGGGTTCCACCTCGACAGTGCGCTCACTTGGGAGAGGCACATAGACGAGGTGTGTAATCGACTAGGCCGCGCCTGTTTCGCACTGCGCCGCCTGGCGCGCACCACCGGGAGGACCACGGTGCGAGAATGCTACTTCGCGACGGTCCACTCCGTGTTGACGTATGGTGTGGAGCTTTGGGCCAGAGCCGCGGACTGGTATCGCGTTTTCTCAATGCAAAAGCGAGCACTCCGCGGTATGGCAGGTAAACCGAACGACGCTCCAGCCCGGGAGCTATTTCTCGAGTTCCAAATTCTACCCCTACCCTGTATACTAATACAGCAAGTAGCAGTGTTTACACACACTAATCGAGATCGGTTCAAACGCAGGGGTACGAACTCTAGATATCCACTGCGTAGTAACAAGCACGGAGACCGGCTAGTAGCAGAGCGACACAAATTAGCAAAGTCGGCTAAGTCGGTTTATTGCTTCGGCCCTTCAGTCTATAATCGATTACCCGATTCCATTAGAAATGCAACTTCCATTGAAGGATTTAAATCTAAACTAAAAAAGTGGCTTCTTGAGAAGATGTTTTACGATTATAGTGAGTTTTTTGACATTCCACTAGTAATTTGATAACTAATACCTACAGGTGTGACATTTGTATATTACTATATAGACTACATTTCTCATTGTTTGAAAATAATTTAGACACCTATATTGCTAATTATAACAATTAATTATATTTATATTTATATAATTTGGATTGTGTTTACAGGTATATGCACATTAATATACTAGACAAATACTAGCACTTATATGATAAAAAATGACATGTAACAATTGTTATCAATAAATTTTTCATTTCATTTCATTTCATTTCAAACAAAAAAAATATTACTCAAATCGGACCACGGGTTCCGGAGTAATCTACACTTATAAAATCATCATCATTTATCATCAACAATCATCATCATCAGGTCCACTGCTTGATTTGCTTAAGACAATACCCAAATCACCATACATGTGCCTTTAAAAATTGAGGAGTTCCCTCAATTCTTCACGGATCCCATCATCAGAACAGCACCAGATTAATGAGGGACGCTCTTGGAGGCAGTTCCCTTCAAACAAAAAAAAGAATTGCTCAAATCGGACCACGGGTCTCGGAATAATCGCTGAACGTCGTACATTTTAAGAAATCGTCATGATTATCATCAAAACAATCATCATCATCAGGTCTACTTCATCAAATTGGTGGTTTTCGAGAGAAAATGCTCGAGTTGCTTAAGAAAACACCCAAATCACCCTACATGTGCATTTAAAAATTGAGGAGTTCCCTCAATTCCTCATGGATCCCATCATCAGAACAGCACCAGATTAATGTGGGACCACCTTGGAAGTACCTCCTTTCGAACAAAAAAAGAATTACTCAAATCGGCCCACGGGTCTCGGAGTAATCGATGAACATACATAAAAAAAAAAAAACATAGCCACAACCGAATACAGAACCTCCTCCTTCTATGAAATGGAAGTCGGTTAAAAATAGGTATTTCATAGATAAACAATGAAAATGCAAAAAAGTACTGGTTTTAATCTTGAATTAAATTCACGGCGAAACATTAATTTCGACTTTGACCACCTGTCGTGAAAAAAAAAATACTAGAAAATCTCCCTTTTTAAGGATATCATTGTGTTGATAAAGGTTCAAAGAAAATAAAATACTGCAGGTTGAAGTTTAATCAATTTATTAAAGTAATTTTATTTTACAATAGGTGCTCGAATTGTTTTTCCCCGGCTCGTATGCACGCTTGGCACCGTCTTCTAAAAGTTAATTTTCTTAAATAACTTTTGGATATATGTTTCGTGCTGCCTCGAACATGCCGCCGTAGTTCCTCTTGCGACGTTATTGGCTTGGAGTAAAATCTATCTTTTAAGTATCCCCAATAAAGAAAATCTAATGTTTTTAGGTCCGGGGAACGTTAGGCCATGCCACTGGTCGGCCGATCCATCTTTTTGGAGCTGGAACCACAGCAAGATGGCTGCCCAGAACACTACGCTCGCGATGTCCGCGACCACCTCACACAGAAATTCCCAGATGGAATAGCCGATTGGGACCAGTGGCATGGCCGCCGCGTTCCCCGGAGTTTAGATTTTTTTCATTGGGGATTCTTTAAATGCTTAAAAGATAAAGTTTACTCCAAGCCAATAAGGTCCCAAGAGGAACTACGGCGGCGTAAGTATGTTCGAGGCAGCACGAAACATATCCAAAATTAATTTAAGGAAATTAACTTGACATTTTACAAGACGGTGCCAAGCGTGCATACGAGCCGGGGAAAAACAATTCGAGCATTTATTGTAAAATAAAATTATTTTAATAAATTGATTAAACTTCAACCTGCAGTATTTTATTTTCTTTGAACCTTTATCAACACAATGATATCCTTAAAAAGGGAGATAACAATTTTCCATCTCTTTCTTCTAGGCATTCGGCAAATACTGAATAGGCGTTTTTTTACTTCTGTATCCAGAATGAGATATCTTAACATAAATCGTTATTTTTACTAAGTAGCAACGGATTGCTGATTTCCTAGTTTTAACTTATTTTTTATGAGGCTTGCGAAAGATGATAATTATTCCTATTTTATTACAGGAAGGCACATGTGTCATACCATTTTTGAATCTGCATAATATGCTCAACAGCTTGACGTTATTTGCTCATTACTTTCCTAGTATTTTTTTTTTCACGACAGGTGGTCAAAGTCGAAATTAATGTTTCGCCGTGAATTTAATTCAAGATTAAACCAGTACTTTTTGGCATTTTACATTGTTTATCGATAAAGTACCTATTCTGTTATCTTAAATAACTATTCATGATGCCGTACACATAAAAAAAAAATAACTTCGAGACCTTTCCGAGTGCACACTGGCACTAACAATGTTAAAAACGGTCAAAATACATGAAAAACCTTAATTTGGCAATAACTCGAAAACCGTGCCACTTTTACTGGGGTCACGTTAAGTTGGTTTAGGTCCTCTTGGCCTGGTCTACCTCTAGTGTCACTGTGACGTGTCACTTATGGGACAACCTGTACATATATAGCTGAAATCCGCTGCTCTATCATGTAAATTGTAAGGAACCCGCGAGGTGTTTTTGTACAGCGCGCACATGTGTGTGTGTGTGTGACTCACACATGAACTGCAGTATTCCGACGACCTCCGACCGCAGATTCCTCTTCTGCTCTATAAGGTAAGAAACCCGCGAGGTGTTTTGTACAGCCAGCACATGTGTGTGTGTGTGTGTGTGTGTGTGTGTGTGTGTGTGTGTGTGTGTGTGTGTGTGTGTGTGTGTGTATGTGTGTGACTCATACATGAACTGCAGGATTCCGACGACCTCCGACCGCAGATTCCTCTCCTGCTCTATAAGGTAAGAAACCCGCGAGGTCATCCTTCCTTCGAGGCTCTGAAATCGTTCTCGCCTGGATTCCCAGTCACTCGGGCATCCCAGGAAATGAAATAGCGGACCATACCGCTAAAGAGGCTGTATCATGCGGGGACAAAATTATGCTTTTGACCTGCTCTCTCTTCCAAAAAACATTTTGTATAATTCCTGGAACGCCCGGTGGCACGTTTCGAGTAGGACCAAAGCTAAAAAAATATGTTGTTGCAGCCGGACATAGGGCAAAAACCCTGGTTTCACAAGGTTTTCTTGAGCAAAAGGGCGACCTCAACCATTATCCGCATGAGATTGAATCACTGCCTTTCCTTAGTTCGCCTATCTAAAATGCATTATCGGGACACATCCTTATGTGAATGTGGCCTTGACGATGGAACCCTGAACCATCTGTTCCTGAATTGCCCCTTCTTGATCATTCACACCTGTACTCTGGTCTTATCTTTCAAAACATCCCACTTCCGACGCATATGCCCTCACTTTTAACTCCTAACCCCTCCATATTTCGGCTCCTCTCAAATTTTATCAAAATTATTAATCTAAAATTGTGACAGTTCCCCGCTCCCTAATCTGATCAATCCGTTTGTTTAATTCTCAACCCCGTATTACAATGTTTTAAATATATCTTATTGACACGATGCTGGCAACTGCCTTCGTGGCGATTGTGTGTGTGTGTGTGTGTGTGTGTGTGTGTGTGTGTGTGTGTGTGTGAGTGTGACTCACACATGAACTGCAGCATTCCGACGACCTCCGACCGCAGATCCCGCTCCTGCTCTATAATGTAAGGAACCCGCGAGGTGTTTTTGTACAGCGAGCACATGTGTGTGTGTGTGTGTGTGACTCACACATGAACTGCAGCATTCCGACGACCTCCGACCACAGATTCCTCTCCTGCTCTATAATATAAGGAACCCGCGAGGTGTTTTTGTACAGCGCGCACATATGTGTGTGTGTGTGTGTGTCTGTGACTCACGGGTTCCCCTCATCTGGCATAATATTGTTTGTAAATACACTTCGCATAACATGTATCGCAGAAACAATTTTAGTCGAATGATAATTTTGCATAATTATTACTTGGCATTACTATTACTACGCATACAATACATTTTGCAGCATATTATTTAGCAGAAGATTACTTTCGCCAATTTTAGTTTAGCATAATTTTATGTACTTACCATAATCATCCTGCAGCATACTCTTATTATGGCATAGTGATATTTTATGCTATTAGCAGAAAAATGGGTTAAGTAAGAACCGCGACCCCAACAAAATTGAACCTGTGCCAGAAAAGAAGTTTATATTAGATTGGAACTGCGGCCTCCTATAAAAACGAACGGCTGCCGGAAAAGTAGGTTAGGTTAGGTTAGAACTACGACCCACTACAAAAACGAACAGCTGCCAGAAAAGTAGGTTAGGTTAGGTTAGAACTGCGACCAGTGGGCGCAGCACGGTTCCATTTTTATCGTCTATCACTATGCGCGTCCCTTTCGCACTTACATACTTGTTAGAACGTGACAGGCATCGTGACAAGGGATAAAAACGCGACCGTGCTACGCCGCCTGAAATAATATAGGTTATATTATAGAGCATAACATTAAGATAGGTACCTATCATTAGATTATGAAATTTATTTCATAATATTTTTACCCAACGGACTTTATAGATACTGATTATTTTACCGTATAAACACACTTTAAAAACTAGAAAACAGCAATTCCATCATAACTCTATCCGTCTGTATGTTACCTCTTCACGCTTAAACCGCTAAAGTGATTTACGAGTAGATGGAATTTGGTATGCAGATAGTTTGAGACCCGTGGAAGAACAAAAGGCAGTTTTATTAAATCTTTAACACCATTCCTCGTAGACGAAGACTCAACTTGATAACTTTATGCCACCTAAATATTATGCAATACATTTATCTGCGAAAACAATATTCGTTTAAAAGACTGTTATGAACATCAACAGTATGCCAAAACATGGTTCTGGATTTTAAAACTCTGCGAAATGATTGTATGCTAAATGATATATGCGAAAGGTAATTCTGCCACACGACATTTCTGCCAAGTAACATTATGCAATACAAAAATATGTCAAAAAACTTTCTGCAACACATTAGTAAACCGTGACTCACACATGAACTGCAGCATTCCGACGACCTCTGACCGCAGATCCCGCTCTCGCTCTATAATGTAAGGAACCCGCGAGGTGATTTTGTACAACCAGCACGTGTGTGTGTGTGTGTGTGTGTGTGTGTGTGTGTGTGTGTGTGTGTGTGTGTGTGTGTGTGTGTGTGTGTGTGTGTGTGACTCACACATGAACTGCAGCATTCCGACGACCTCTGACCGCAGATTTCTCTTCTGCTCTATAATGTAAGGAACCCGCGAGGTGTTTTTGTACAGCGCGCACATGTGTGTGTGTGTGTGTGTGTGTGTGTGTGTGTGACTCACACATGAACTGCAGCATTCCGACGACCTCTGACCGCAGATTTCTCTTCTGCTCTATAATGTAAGAAACCCGCGAGGTATTTTTGTACAGCGCGCACATGTGTGTATGTATGTGTGTGACTCACACATGAACTGCAGCATTCCGACGACCTCCGACCGCAGATCCCGCTCCTGCTCTATAATGTAAGGAACCCGCGAGGTGTTTATGTACAGCGCGCACATGTGTGTGTGTGTTTGTGTGTGTGTGTGTGTGTGTGTGTGTGTGTGTGTGTGCGAGCGTGCGTGCGTGCGTGCGTGCGTGCGTGCGTGCGTGCGTGCGTGCGTGCGTGCTTGCGTTCGTGCGTTCGTGCGTGCGTGCTTGCGTGCGTGCGTGCGTGCTTGCGTGCGTGCGTGCTTGCGTGCGTGCGTTCGTGCGTGCGTGCGTGCGTGCGTTCGTGCGTGCGTGCGTGCGTGCTTGCGTGCGTGCATGCGTGCGTGCGTGTGTGCGTGCGAGTGTGCGTGCGTGCTTGCGTGCGTCTGACTCACACATGAACTGCAGCATTCCGACGACCTCCGACCGCAGATCCCGCTCCTGCTCTATAATGTAAGGAACCCGCGAGGTGTTTATGTACAGCGCGCACATGTGTGTGTGTGTGTGTGTGTGTGTGTGTGTGTGTGTGTGTGTGTGTGTGTGTGTGTGTGTGTGTGTGTGTGTGTGTGTGTGTGTGTGTGTGTGTGTGTGTGTGCGTGCGTGCGTGCGTGCGTGCGTGCGTGCGTGCTTGCGTGCGTGCGTTCGTGCGTGCGTGCGTGCTTGCGTACGTGCGTGCGTGCTTGCGTGCGTGCGTTCGTGCGTGCGTTCGTGCGTGCGTGCGTGCGTGCTTGCGTGCGTGCGTTCGTGCGTGCCTGCGTGCGTGCTTGCGTGCGTGCCTGCGTGCGTGCATGCGTGCGTGCGTGTGTGCGTGCGAGTGTGCGTGCGTGCTTGCGTGCGTCTGACTCACACATAAACTGCAGCATTCCGACGACCTCCGACCGCAGATCCCGCTCCTTCTCTATAATGTAAGGAACCTGCGAGGTATTTCTGTACAGCGAGCACATGTGGTCTAACTTGTTCTCCATAGCGGTGTGTAGGCGCCCGGCGCCAAAGTCAAAACTGTTGTAGTAGAAGCGCTCAATGCGGCGGACCTCGGGCATTTTCATATCCATATCTGGAAGCGAGACCTAAATTTAATGAATGAAATTTTTATTTCAGGCAACTAGTGGCCAATACAAAAAATACCTTAAAACTAGCATACATATTATTAAAATATATTTTAAAACTAAACCAGGCGTGGCTCACTCCGCGATTTCGTCGCTTTGCTACAGGTATATAGCTAAAAGTACATCCGTTCCACACCAATTCTGGTGGTGGTCGCGTGTGGCGCTGTCGCCACCTAGCGGCCATATCTGTCCTGATCGTAACAGACACGTTTTGTTAGAGAGTGAGTCTTCTGTACCTAGTTTTATTATTTATTCTGTGACTAAACACTACAAATTATGGTTGCGATCCATTACGCAACCCCGCAGTGATTGGGAGCCGGCCGCGGAACCGCCGGAACTTGACACCCATTGGCCAAAACTCCTCCTTGGTTTAATGTGAGGACCTACGTACGTTTTGCGAAGCCCTTTGAATAGAATAGAATAAAGACTTCCACTGCTGAACATAGGCCTCCCCTTTGGACCTCCATTCGTACCGGTTGGAAGCGACCCGCATCCAGCGTCCTCCGGCGACCTTAACAAGGTCGTCTGTCCATCTTGTGGGTGGACGTCCTACGCTGCGCTTGCTAGTCCGTGGTCTCCACTCGAGCACTTTTCGACCCCATCGGCCATCTTCTCTGCGCGCAATGTGGCCTGCCCATTGCCACTTCAGCTTGCTAATCCGGTGGGCTATATCGGTGACTTTAGTTCCTCTACGGATCTCCTCGTTTCTGATTCGATCACGCAGAGAAACTCCGAGCATAGCCCTCTCCATAGCCGTAGTAGTCATAAGTAGGTACACAGTTATACAATACATACACAGAAATAAAAAAAGAATGAGGGTATGAATGAGAGTTGACCTTTGACAAAATCCACGGTCATGTGGATGATTGCGCTGATCTCCTTGCGCATCCAGTCTTTACTCTGAGGCTTCAACCGCAGCCCGGGCTTGTTGGGTGCTCTGGGGGCAGTCAGCGGCGCCCCACACACTGTAGGTACACATTCAATGAGCGTTACTTTTATTTTTTGCCATTTTTATATACTTTAACCTTTTTTGCTACTTTTGTGTTATTTCTACTCAGAATCACGAGCTCTTTCGAGCCTAATGGGATAAATAGGAAAAAAACTGGGACATTTCAGTTTTTTTCCTATTGTGTTACCATTTCCCCACATTAGACCGCGGGCCGGGAGCAAATATCGTCAGTCATCGCCTCCCGCTTGATACTTTGTCAGATGATAGTTTAGATGCTATCATGAATTAAAAAAATAGTCAGCCGGTTGTATCGCGGTGGAAAGACCGTCAGTTTATCATGTCCGCAAATCCATAAGGCTTTTATTGAAATGCCTGATGAAATCCTACATGCAAAGTTTCATGATTGAGTTATTACTATAATAAAAAGGTACGGCGCTTACTATTTACATGTTTATGCAAGTAGCTAACGATGTTTCCACCGCTATACAACCGGCTGACGGTTTTTTTTATTTATAATAATATCTAAACTATCTTCTGAGAAAGTATCAAACGGGAGGCGATGACAAAATTTATTTTATTTTTTTACATGTTTCGGTGGCCAAGAAAGGTACGCTCGGCTAGTATGGCGGAATGGAAATAATTAGTAATAGCTGAAATTTTCGGTGTATGGGACAGATAATAAATCTAGTGATTACGTCGACACATAATCCAAATAAATATATTACATTTAGGTATTTAAAAAAAATGTAAAAATATAAAAAATCACAGAAAGTTTGTAAAAAATATTAATAACATTTTTTAAATTTATACTCATAGAGAAATATTTGCTTTATGACATTAAGCATGAATCACACAAAAAATAATTCTGTATCCTACATTTAAAGTAAGTAACCTACGGTTATTATTAAATTCAGTATATTTCTGTCCTCAAAAATGGTAATAGGCTATTTTTTCTCTCATTATTTCCAAATTACAATAAGTACAAGCGTTGCAATTTAATCGTACACTAAATAATACCGTATGGTAGGTTTTATGGGGTTGTGCATTAATTGCCTGGTTAAAAATGGTAATAGATCAATATCATATGGGATTTTTATTATGAGTTCTCTTTCGTCGAATACTGTTAAAATCGGCTTGAAATATGATTCGTAACACAAAAAATCATCAAAAACGTTATCGTTGCTTTAAAGTTGCCGCGCACGAGCCAGCGAGCTAACGCGATTGGTCGTTGCATGGAGCGGGGCGACGGAACGATGAAACTTCCATCGCCCCGAGCGCGAATATTTAAAAAAGTATTTAGTATATTTACTATTTACTCGGTCAAAACATATGTACCAGTGAACGTAAAAAATATGGGAGACTAGATTCGAACTAATTATCAGCTTTAATCTGGGCAAGAGTGCTGTAAATAAGAAAGTTAATTTTACGTAATTGCAGGCTTTCCGTCTTTGCGTGCGCGTTAAATTTAATACAATAATAGGCCAATTATATAGGGCTATTATACT
The DNA here is from genome assembly GCF_910591565.1 of Cydia splendana. Classification (NCBI taxonomy): domain Eukaryota; kingdom Metazoa; phylum Arthropoda; class Insecta; order Lepidoptera; family Tortricidae; genus Cydia; species Cydia splendana. The sequence goes on along the minus strand of NC_085983.1, from coordinate 4,919,114 downwards.
GACACACACCCAATTTGATAGCAGAAAAAGACGCGAAATTAAAATTTTCTTAGGGAAATCAAATCTTCGCGCCTATAAGTTTAAACCATTTAGAATTTCAATAGCGGTCATTTAAGTACCACCCCTCACCACTAAAATGTAATTATCAAAAACGACAGTTGCTAATGTTCCCCAAAGTAAGCATTTCTAGTTATTGCTGCAATACAGTGGTACCGGGCATCTTGCGACGCAAGGCCGACCAGGAATCGCAAACCTTAAAATATTTGCACTAATTAATTGAGTTAGGATTTTGTTAGTACTCTTTAATTGAATAGCAAAAAATATAAGTTATGTATTAGAAATACCGTTTTTATTCGATTTTTAATTAAGTAATTATTGTTAAATTTATTTTTACCGTGTGGTGTCGGTTAAAATTTCACTAGTAACATCATTTGGCGACTAGGGCAATAAAAGTCGACACCATAACCAACAAATTAACAAACAACAATAACCAACAAATTAACAAACAACAAAAATTTGCAGTAATATTCCAAAACTCGACTGAACGCAAGCGCACCGAACCGTGTCGCTCCCCTGACGCGACTCAGTGTCATAAAACGTAAGGCCGTGGTATTAACGACAGCGGATAGCTGAGCGGCGAGCGGTGACTGCAGGCGGCAATAAGGTGTTCAGTTAATGTTTTTATAATTTGAAATGACTTCGTTTCCATGTAGAAATAACCAAACAGACTTTAGAAGCATTTAATATTTTATTTGTGGCCGTATAAATTATGTTTTATTGGTAAATTAACTACAATTATTCATATTTGTGGATAAAACAATATACATACTATAATTAATACTAAATTAACATTAAATAAATACATTATTTATGACATAAAAATACATTGCGCGTATTTAACTACTTAGCACTGTTTAATTACGATACTTGCAAGCAAGTAGTAAAGTATATGGCTCCATCCTATCCTGTACCACGATATAGAAGCGATAACATTTTTGCGACAGTTTTGTATAGATAATGGATTTGTCGCTAGAAAATTACGATATCGAGATAAAAGTCAGGTCTCTGAGCGCTATTGAAACGTTAAATGCTTTTTACTTATACATGTTTTAAATTTGCCGCGCTTTTTCTAGTCAAGCTGAATGTGTTTCACTATAGAATAGTAATCGAATTGGTTCAGATTTAACGTTTAATGCATATAAATAACATAATTTTGGACTAAGTACATTATACATACCTACATGACATCAGGCTATGGTTTGGCGCACCGTGACCCTGAACGGCGCGGTAATGTGTTACGGCTGTTAAGTGAAGTCCAGACGGGATGATCAAATCGACCGATTTGATCAGAAATGAAATTGGGGTCAATCTCCAAATTAAGCAACAATTAAACAACTGTACCCATATTTGGAACCTCAGAATAATATACCCGGCCGGATACCGGATAGTAACTTTGCTTGATTTCAGAGTAAACAAATTGGATTTAAGAAACAGTCACGGTCCTATTGTACATTACTCGTTTATTATTTCAAAACAATTTAAACATCCACTCACTTGCACGCGTAGGTGCACCTACTCATTTCTAACATAGAAATGAGTCCGCGCCAACGTTCACCACGAAACAGGTTAAAACCTGCACAATGCGCACCTAAAAACCGAAATGTAGGTATTGTTAAATTTAGTTTGTAGTTAATTAGTTTTTTGGTGTATAGGCCAAGAAAGGTACGCTCGGCTAGTATGGCGGAATGGAAATAATTAGTAATAGCTGAAATTTTCGGTGTATGGGACAGATAATAAATCTAGTGATTACGTCGACACATAATCCAAATAAATATATTACATTTAGGTATTTAAAAAAAAATGTAAAAATATAAAAAATCACAGAAAGTTTGTAAAAAATATTAATAACATTTTTTAAATTTATACTCATAGAGAAATATTTGCTTTATGACATTAAGCATGAATCACACAAAAAATAATTCTGTATCCTACATTTAAAGTAAGTAACCTACGGTTATTATTAAATTCAGTATATTTCCGTCCTCAAAAATGGTAATAGGCTATTTTTTCTCTCATTATTTCCAAATTACAATAAGTACAAGCGTTGCAATTTAATCGTACACTAAATAATACCGTATGGGAGGTTTTATGGGGTTGTGCATTAATTGCCTGGTTAAAAATGGTAATAGATCAATATCATATGGGATTTTTATTATGAATTCTCCTTCATCGAATACTGTAAAAATCGGCTTGAAATATGATTCGTAACACAAAAAACCATCAAAAACGTTATCGTTGCTTTAAAGTTGCCGCGCACGAGCCAGCGAGCTAACGCGATTGGTCGTTGCATGGAGCGGGGCGACGGAACGATGAAACTTCCATCGCCCCGAGCGCGAATATTTAAAAAAGTATTTAGTATATTTACTATTTACTCGGTCAAAACATATGTACCAGCGAACGTAAAAAATATGGGAGACTAGATTCGAACTAATTATCAGCTTTAATCTGGGCAAGAGTGCTGTAAATAAGAAAGTAAATTTGACGTAATTGCAGTCTTTCCGTCTTTGCGTGCGCGTTAAATTTAATACAATAATAGGCCAATTATATAGGGCTATTATACTGACACACACCCAATTTGATAGCAGAAAAAGACGCGAAATTAAAATTTTCTTAGGGAAATCAAATCTTCGCGCCTATAAGTTTAAACTTTAGGTTTCAATAGCGGTCATTTAAGTACCACCCCTCACCACTAAAATGTAATTATCAAAAACGACAGTTGCTAATGTTCCCCAAAGTAAGCATTTCTAGTTAATGCTGCAATACAGTGGTACCGGGCACCTTGCGACGCAAGGCCGAGCAGGAATCGCAAACCTTAAAATATTTGCACTAATTAATTGAGATAGGATTTTGTTAGTACTCTTTAATTGAATAGCAAAAAATATAAGTTATGCATTAGAAATACCGTTTTTATTCGATTTTTAATTAAGTAATTATTGTTAAACTTATTTTTACCGTGTGGTGTCGGTTAAAATTTCACTAGTAACATCATTTGGCGACTAGGGCAATAAAAGTCGACACCACAACCAACAAATTAACAAACAACAATAACCAACAAATTAACAAACAACAAAAATTTGCAGTAATATTCCAAAACTCGACTGAACGCAAGCGCACCGAACCGTGTCGCTCCCCTGACGCGACTCAGTGTCATAAAACGTAAGGCCGTGGTATTAACGACAGCGGATAGCTGAGCGGCGAGCGGTGACTGCAGGCGGCAATAAGGTGTTCAGTTAATGTTTTTATAATTTGAAATGACTTCGTTTCCATGTAGAAATAACCAAACAGACTTTAGAAGCATTTAATATTTCATTTGTGGCCGTATAAATTATGTTTTATTGGTAAATTAACTACAATTATTCATATTTGTGGATAAAACAATATACATACTATAATTAATACTAAATTAACATTAAATAAATACATTATTTATGACATAAAAATACATTGCGCGTATTTAACTACTTAGCACTGTTTAATTACGATACTTGCAAGCAAGTAGTAAAGTATATGGCTCCATCCTATCCTGTACCACGATATACAAGCGATAACATTTTTGCGACAGTTTTTCGACAGTTCAAATTACGATATCGAGATAAAAGTCAGGTCTCTGAGCGCTATTGAAACCTAACGCTATACATGTTTTAAATTTGCCGCGCTTTTTCTAGTCAAGCTGAATGTGTTTCACTATAGAATAGTAATCGAATTGGTTCAGATTTAACGTTTAATGCATATAAATAACATAATTAGTAAATACATTATACATACCTACATGACATCAGGCTATGGTTTGGCGCACCGTGACCCTGAACGGCGCGGTAATGTGTTACGGCTGTTAAGTGAAGTCCAGACGGGATGATCAAATCGACCGATTTGATCAGAAATGAAATTGGGGTCAATCTCCAAATTAAGCAACAATTAAACAACTGTACCGATATTTGGAACCTCAGAATAATATACCCGGCCGGATACCGGATAGTAACTTTGCTTGATTTCAGAGTAAACAAATTGGATTTAAGAAACAGTCACGGTCATATTGTACATTACTCGTTTATTATTTCAAAACAATTTAAACATCCACTCACTTGCACGCGTAGGTACCTACTCATTTCGAACATAGAAATGAGTCCGCGCCAATGTTCACCACGAAACAGGTTAAAACCTGCACAATGCGCACCTAAAAACCGAAATGTAGGTATTGTTAAATTTAGTTTGTAGTTAATTAGTTTTTTGGTGTAAGTGTATGAACCAAGGTCTGAAATAAATGATTTTTTATTTTTTTTATTGTTCCGCCGGCCGAAGATTCGGCGGTCGGATACCGAATATTTGGCCGACGGTCGGGCCGAATATCCGGTATCCGACCAAACAACTATCCATTGCATTTCTAATTGAGAGTGGCAACACTATCGTAGGTTGTATTGCCCTTTTCTAGCATATACGTCCCTCGCTCCTACACTCCCACCACACAGGCAGGTTGCTTTGTCAGTTATACAAGGCAAATTTTCAAGTCATTGGCATGCTGTTTTTCCATCTGGAAGGTCGTGAAGCTAAACTGCTGGTGAGTTTTTGAATTTGTACCTCAGTTTAGCTGACTATATTGAAATAGTTATTTATTTAACAAGGGGGCAAAGTTGTTGTTTAACCGCTCGTGCTAATATTGATACTTGAGCAAGTAAAACATTCGAAACATGGAATCTTGAGCGTTGCGAGGGTTTCAAAGCAAGAGGGTTAAACAAAATTTGCCCCAAGTGAAACACAAAATGTTTCACCACACCAACCCGAAGCAAATATTAAATGTAAAAATATCATACAAAATCAAATACAAATGAATTTTATTAAATATTTATGATTTAAAAGTCAATTCTACCAGCAAACATAAGAAAACAACTCAAAATTTGCATTTGATTCCTTTGCCTCACTTGTGAATAAAATGAAACTTTGCTCTCAGTCTTTGAAGTGCAAAGTAAGCCTTTCCGAGCTGGTGTGAAATAAATAATTAAATTTTTCACGCCACTGTTCGGAAATGTGGCAATAGATGGTCTAAAACCAAGCTGGAAAGTAGGCAATAGCTGTAGCACTTGAACCACCACTACTACACTCGCGTGCAAAAGTATTGCATCACTTTGCATTTTTTCGTCCGCACCCAATATCTTTGTAATTCTATACCCGATTCTGAAAATTTTGGTATCAACTGAAAGCTTATAATGTAACGCATTAGAAAAATGGTAAATTCAATGAAATTTCGAATCTGAAGACTATAAAAAATCATAAAACTGAAAGTAGTCGCATAATGCTCCAAAAATAAATCCGGAAACTTGAGAATAAAAGTCATTTTTTTAATACAATATCGTTTATTATTATTAAATTAATACTTGGTATTGCCATCTACAGGCCTCCTTTCACAAACCAAGTGGTTTTTCATAGACGTAATTAATTTTCTAATGTGATCATGAGGAATAGCGTCCCACTCCTCCAGCAAGGCTCCCTTCAACTCCTCAACATTGACCAGGGCAGGATTCCGCTTTCGAACCCTCCTTTTTAGGTAGTCCCACACGTGTTCAATGGGGTTAAGGTCCGGGCTCATCGCTGGCCAGTCCATTGTGTCGATGCCCACTTCGAGAAGGTAGGCTGCGGTGGCCCTAGCGGTATGACACGGGACATTATCCTGCATTAGGATGAACCCCTCATCAAAAATACCGGCATAAGGAACAACATGTTCCTCTAGGATATCAGTGATGTACTTGGCAGCGGTCAATCCACTGTCACGGCCCCCGCCAGGCACGAAAACCAGTTCTGTCCGCCCGTCGTAGGAAATGCCGCCCCAGAACATTACGGATCCACCGCCATAGGCGACCCTTTCGGAGAAGAAACATTGAGCGAACTGTTCTTCTGGCCTTCTGTAGACTCTTCCTTTTCGGTCACATCCATTCAAACACATTCTGCACTCTTTCAAGAAGAGAACTGGGGTTCATTGCTCAATGGTCCAGTCCTTGTGATTTTCAGTAAACTCTCTTTAGGCTGTACGGTGTCGCGCCAGCAATCTGGGCACCGCTGCGGGCCTCCTGGGTGTCAAGTTCGCTTTCTTAAGTCTTCTTCTTATTGTCTACTCACTGGCAGCCACTCCTCGTACCTCACGCAGACGCTGCTGGATGGCAATGCTGGTCTGGTGTCGATCTCGGAGAGATGTTGTGACAAAGAAGCGGTCGTCCCTCTCTGATGTACACTCTCTGCGGCCGCTTCTTGGTCTTGAAATAAAGGATCCAGTCCCCTGGAACCTCTGGTAAACTCTGCAAACTGCAGATTGGCTTAAATTCAGCTCGGCAGCTACTGAACGTTGGCTACGCCCCGCTTGCAGGGGCTGGATGATTTGGCGGACTTCAGCTTCAGTGGATTCCATTTTTCCAGGTCTTTTTCACGGGAAAATACGCGGAGATATGTAACGATCGACTTCTGATAAGTGACTGATAACAACCCCTACTCTACCCCCGTTTTATAAGGGTCAAGGGTAACGCAACTCGTGCGCGTGATAACGTGAAACCGCTCACAAATCGGGAAAATGCCGATAATTTGAAAAATACTGGGCCGATTTCCATGTTTTTTTTACTTTTCGTAAAGCTAAAACTTCAAGGAACATGATTACATTAAAATAATTTAGAGAAATTAACCAGTTTACAAATATATTGGATGCGGACGAAAAAATGCAAAGTGATGCAATACTTTTGCACGCGAGTGTACAATGTTTCATTATTATCATCATCTGTCATTGGTGACAGTTCGCTACAGCAATGAGTATAATTTAAAACATAAAAATCAATAAAAGGTCTTTTTTGGCGCAACTTTTTCCTTCAAAAATAAATTTAGGTTATTTATAGGACCAATTTCTTGTTTAAAAAAAACACGAAATGTCAAACTATTCATTCATTCAGTCAGTTCATTCGATTCACGCTTAAGGCGTTTTTTACTTTTGTAGCTGTTTGTGGTTTTTTTAGCAAAAACGCTTCTAAGTTTAGAGTCCGTTTGAAGCAAACAACATAAAAACGCCTCTTAAATGTGATAAAAAAGAAAAAAGGCGGGATCGGAAAATTCTCACTGAATTGGATAGTACTATAAAATATAAGAAACACGTATCTACGCTCGCTATAAAAATGAGTTCTTCTAGTGAAGAAAATGATATTCTTACGCTGACGCCTACCGAAATTCAAGAGACAGCACAGGCAGTGGCTAGTAATTTGCTACCAGAGAAATCGCGGGCTAGTACTTATAGTTATCCAAATGTTTCCTTATTTCCTCGCAGTAGTCGTGAAAAGCACTATGTAATGCCTCGGCCGGAAACGCTAAAGATGGAGTCGTATTATTCGAGGGCCTCCACCAACGTGTCGGCCCTCAAACTCACTCGTCCATCTTTTAGCGGTTTTCCGTCCTCTCCTACAATGTACTATAGTTGTCCATTAAATTATCTAGCAAATAAAAACGATCCGGAATAGTGATGTGAAAGTGCAAGAGGATATTAGAAAGAGAGATGCCTAAGAGTAGCATAACATAATGAATACATGTGTCTTAGCTGTATATTGTATTGTTATAAATAATGTTAAAAATGCTTTATGTTGTTAATGTGTTCCAAATTGTGCCGCTTTGGCATTAGCTGTAAGGTGCAATTTGTTATTTGAAATAAATAAATAAATACAATAAATGTTAATTTTACAAAATGTACCTGTCAAATTGTATACTTTACTAAATATCTCTCTCCTCACAGGTGTTACAATAAAGGGTGTACGTACTACATTATTAATTAAACACTCATAATATAATTATATTACATACACATAATAAGTATATCATAGGATATGTATAATCACATTGGTTTGGCGTCTTCCCACCACCAGGCGATAACAAACATGTTTCAATATTATTCTTAGGTTCCGAATATCGGTACAGCTGTTTAATGACAGTATTTACACAAAAATAAAACGCTAATTAAATAACTTATCATATTCGGAACTACAGATGCAACGGATAGTTGTTTGGCCGCATACAGGATACGGGAGGTACGGCCTGACCATAGGCCGAATATTCAGTATTCAGCCGCCGAATATTCGGCCGGCGGAAATATTCAGGTTTTTCAGGTGCGCATTGTGGAAGTTTTGGCCTGTTTCGTAATGAACTTTCGCGCGGTATATAGGTCTATCACTAGGTACGAAATTAGTGCGCGAGCTAGTGAATGGAACGTTTGAATTGTTTTAAAATAATAATCGAGTACGATTATATTCCGATATCAAGCATAGTTATTTAGTACTCTTATTTTAGTATCCGGTATCCGTCCGGATATTAAAATAAGGGCGAGATAGGATACCGGATAGTAACCGAATATCCGGTGCATCTCTATTCGGAACCTAAATTTTTAATCCTGCATGGTGCAAATATGTATAATATTGAGACAATGACTTGAAAATTTGTCTTGTATAACTGACAAAGCAACCTGCCTGTGTGGTAGGAGTGTGGGGTAGAGAGGGAGGTATATGCTAGAAAAAGACAATACGACCTAGGGGCTGTCCATACATGACGTCATCTATTTTTGTCGATTTTTGTCCCCCCCCCCCCCCCATAAAATCATCAAAAAATCATGCTTCGAATGACACCGTTTCCACCTGCGTCATGCTACCATCATCCGATGTCCAGACCCCCCCCCCCCCCCAATTTGAAATGACTTAAATTTATGAATAGCCCCCTACGACAGTGTTGCCACTCTCAATATTATTTATTCTTAGGTTCCGAATATGGTAAGTTATTTAATTAGCGTTTTATTATTGTGTAAAACGCTGTCATTTTAAAGCCGTACTTTTCGCCTTATTGCAAAGGAGTAAGGTGCAAAAGTGTAAACATATATTTCACGTCGACTCTTATTATACTATGTTATACTTATTATGGAACTTACTATGTTATACTTATTATGGAACGTAAACTATGAATTGAAAGAGCACGAAATAGTCAATATAATACGTTTGTTGAAAAGTCTACAGACGCTTAGGCGCGAAGGGTTATTGTCTCATAGAAAATTTGAATTTCGCGCCTTTTTCTACTGACAAAGTTGTTGGATAGACGTTAATATCAAATTAAAGAGTGGGCCTACACGCTTCGCTGTGACAGAATGTGAAAGTGTCACCAAAACTGTCAAATGACTACGATAATAAGTATTCCTTTTATAATGCCACTCCACACTATGCCATTCTGAAATTAAATAAGAACGATAGATAGTCATGCGCAATTTTTATTTTTGTAGTGGGTCATAATTGACGTATATAATTACGAATATAATTTGAACATCAACCAATAATATTGGATATGATATCAGTTATTTTTAATCAGCTATCATTCACGCGCGCGTTCATTTTGCTCAGACTTGGCCGCACAAATATTTGGTGCGAGCGAGACGCCCGCGCACGTTCGAATTGGCCTGTCACTTGTAGCAACTTGTAGGTAAGTACATACTTACCTACATACTATCCACGCGTCCTTGGCACGAACTCCCGCCACCGCCCGCATTGAAACTGTCCCCGCGTGCCGCAAGGAAATGTAATCCTTAGCATTAGCGCAAAGAGTTCAAATTTGGTAGTTTCATTTAGCGAATTTGATAAAATGCACATATTTATTACATTGACCATATTTTTGTGTGATTATGTATTGAATATCACTTTGAACGTTATCAGAACAAAGTCTGCAAGAAATTATATCTATAACCATTTTTTCTAGCATGTTTAAGGCGTAAATATATATACAAGTGTTACAAATCATATTGATGTCGGATTCTCGGATAAATAGCTTAATGAGGTAGTTTTATGGTAATTCAATCAAAGACCTAATTATTACTTTTTTTTTATATCAAGTTACGACGTATATCCGTGAGGCCCCGCCATTTATTGAATTAGTTATTTTCCGTGTTAATATTTTGACTGATTCCATTGTCGACTCATTATAAATATTATTTTCGTCACGTTTACGAACTAAAAATACTATTACTATTTTTAACAAACAAGAACGGCTCTTTTTTTTAACTATTTTTTTTTACCTACTTCCGGACAGAAAGTTTTTTGGATTCGAAAATAAAGTATCTTAAAATGATCTAAAGAACAGGAATAAAAAAAAAATTGCCTATTACTAATTAATGTTTAACGTAAGCGTATCTTTACTGGAGTAGTAAGTGTATGAACCAAGGTCTGAAATAAATGATTTTTTATTTTTTTTATTGTTCCGCCGGCCGAAGATTCGGCGGTCGGATACCGAACATTTGGCCGACGGTCAGGCCAAATATCCGGTATCCGACCAAACAACTATCCATTGCATTTCTAATTGAGAGTGGCAACACTATCGTAGGTCGTATTGCCCTTTTCTAGCATATACGTCCCTCGCTCCTACACTCCCACCACACAGGCAGGTTGCTTTGTCAGTTATACAAGGCAAATTTTCAAGTCATTGGCTTGCTGTTTTTCCATCTGGAAGGTCGTGAAGCTAAACTGCTGGTGAGTTTTTGAATTTGTACCTCAGTTTAGCTGACTATATTGAAATAGTTATTTATTTTACAAGGGGGCAAAGTTGTTGTTTAACCGCTCGTGCTAATATTGATACTGGAGCAAGTAAAACATTCGAAACGGAATCTTGAGCGTTGCGAGGAGTTCAAAGCACGAGGGTTAAACAAAATTTGCCCCAAGTGAAACACAAAATGTTTCACCACACCAACCCAAAGCAAATATTAAATGTAAAAATATCATACAAAATAAAATACAAATGAATTTTATTAAATATTTATGATTTAAAAGTCAATTCTACCAGCAAACATAAGAAAACAACTCAAAATTTGCATTTGATTCCTTTGCCTCACTTGTGAATAAAATGAAACTTTGCTCTCAGTTTTTGAAGTGCAAAGTAAGCCTTTCCGAGCTGGTGTGAAATAAATAATTAAATTTTTCACGCCACTGTTCGGAAATGTGGCAATAGATGGTCTAAAACCAAGCTGGAAAGTAGGCAATAGCTGTAGCACCTGAACCACCACTACTACAATGTTTCATTATTATCATCATCTGTCATTGGTGACAGTTCGCTACAGCAATGAGTATAATTTAAAACATAAAAATCAAAAAAAGGTCTTTTTTGGCGCAACTTTTTCCTTCAAAAATAAATTTAGGTTATTTATAGGACCAATTTCTTGTTTAAAAAAAACGAAATGTCAAACTATTAATTCATTCAGTCAGTTCATTCGATTCACGCTTAAGGTGTTTTTTACTTTTGTAGCTGTTTGTGGTTTTTTAGCAAAATCGCTTCTAAGTTTAGAGTCGGTTTGAAGCAAACAACATAAAAACGCCTCTTAAATGTGATAAAAAAGAAAAAAGGCGGGATCGGAAAATTCTCACTGAATTGGATAGTACTATAAAATATAAGAAACACGTATCTACGCTCGCTATAAAAATGAGTTCTTCTAGTGAAGAAAATGATATTCTTACGCTGACGCCTACCGAAATTCAAGAGACAGCACAGGCAGTGGCTAGTAATTTGCTACCAGAGAAATCGCGGGCTAGTACTTATAGTTATCCAAATGTTTCCTTATTTCCTCGCAGTAGTCGTGAAAAGCACTATGTAACCTCGGCCGGAAATGCTAAAGATGGACCCGTATTATTCGAGGGCCTCCACTAACGTGTCGGCCCTCAAACTCACTCGTCCATCTTTTAGCGGTTTTCCGTCCTCTCCTACAATGTACTATAGTTGTCCATTAAATTATCTAGCAAATAAAAACGATCCGGAATAGTGATGTGAAAGTGCAAGAGGATATTAGAAAGAGAGATGCCTAAGAGTAGCATACCATAATGAATACATGTGTCTTAGCTGTATATTGTATTGTTATAAATAATGTTAAAAATGCTTTATGTTGTTAATGTGTTCCAAATTGTGCCGCTTTGGCATTAGCTGTAAGGTGCAATTTGTTATTTGAAATAAATAAATAAATACAATAAATGTTAATTTTACAAAATGTACCTGTCAAGTTGTATACTTTACTAAATATCTCTCTCCTCACAGGTGTTACAATAAAGGGTGTGCGTACTACATAATTAATTAAACACTCATAATATAATTATATTACATACACATAATAAGTATATCATAGGATATGTATAATCACATTGGTTTGGCGTCTTCCCACCACCAGGCGATAACAAACATGTTTCAATATTATTCTTATGTTCCGAATATCGGTACAGCTGTTTAATGACAGCATTTACACAAAAATAAAACGCTTATTAAATAACTTATCATATTCGGAACTACAGATGCAACGGATAGTTGTTTGGCCGCATACAGGATACCGGATGTACGGCCTGACCATAGGCCGAATATTCGGTATTCAGCCGCCGAATATTCGGCCGGCGGAAATATTCAGGTTTTCCAGGTGCGCATTGTGGAAGTTTTGGCCTGTTTCGTAATGAACTTTCGCGCGGTATATAGGTCTATCACTAGGTACGAAATTAGTGCGTGAGCTAGTGAATGGAACGTTTTAATTGTTTTAAAATAATAATCGAGTACGATTATATTCCGATATCAAGCATAGTTATTTAGTACCCTTATTTTAGTATCCGGTATCCGTCTGGATATTAAAATAAGTGCGAGATAGGATACCGGATAGTAACCGAATATCCGGTGCATCTCTATTCGGAACCTAAAGTTTTAATCCTGCATGGTGCAAATATGTATAATTTTGAGACAATAACTTGGAAATTTGTCTTGTATAACTGACAAAGCAACCTGCCTGTGTGGTGTGAGGGAGAGAGGGAGGTATATGCTAGAAAAAGACAATACGACCTAGGGGCTGTCCATACAGGACGTCATCTATTTTTGACGATTTTTGTCGCCCCCCCCCCCTAAAATCATCAAAAAATCATGCTTCGAATGACACCGTTTCCTCCTGCGTCATGCTACCATCATCCGATGTCCAGACCCCCCCCCCCCCCCCCCCAAATTTGAAATGACTTAAATTTATGAATAGGCCCCTACGACAGTGTTGCCACTCTCAATATTATTTATTCTTAGGTTCCGAATATGGTAAGTTATTTAATTAGCGTTTTATTTTTGTGTAAAACGCTGTCATTTTAAAGCCGTACTTTTCGCCTTATTGCAAAGGAGTAAGGTGCAAAAGTGTAAACATATATTTCACGTCGACTCTTATTATACTATGTTATACTTATTATGGAACTTAATGTTATACTTATTATGGAAAGTAAACTATGAATTGAAAGAGCACGAAATAGTCAATATAATACGTTTGTTGAAAAAAAAAGTCTACAGACGCTTAGGCGCGAAGGGTTATTGTCTCATAGAAAATTTGAATTTCGCGCCTTTTTCTACTGACAAAGTTGTTGAATAGACGTTAATATCAAATTAAAGAGGGGGCCTACACACTTCGCTGTGACAGAATGTGAAAGTGTCACCAAAACTGTCAAATGACTACGATAATAAGTATTCCTTTTATAATGCCACTCCACACTATGCCATTCTGAAATTAAATAAGAACGATAGATAGTCATGCGCAATTTTAATTTTTGTAGTGGGTCATAATTGACGTATATAATTACGAATATAATTTGAACATCAACCAATAATATTGGAAATGATGTCAGTTATTTTTAATCAGCTATCATTCACGTGCGCGTTCATTTTGCTTAGACTTGGCCGCACAAATATTTGGTGCGAGCGAGACGCCCGCCCACGTTCGAATTGGCCTGTCACTTGTAGCAACTTGTAGGTAAGTACATACTTACCTACATACTATCCACGCGTCCTTGGCACGAACTCCCGCCACCGCCCGCATTGAAACTGTCCCCGCACGCCGCAAGGAAATGTAATCCTTAGCATTAGCGCAAAGAGTTCAAATTTGGTAGTTTCATTTAGAGAAATTTGTTAAAATGCACATATTTATTACATTGACCATATTTTTGTGTGATTATGTATTGAATATCACTTTGAACGTTATCAGAACAAAGTCTGCAAGAAATTATATCTATAACCATTTTTTCTAGCATGTTTAAGGCGTAAATATATATACAAGTGATACAAATAATATTGATGTCGGATTCTCGGATAAATAGCTTAATGAGGTAGTTTTATGGTAATTCAATCAAAGACCTAATTATTACTTTTTTTTTATATCAAGTTACGTCGTATATCCGTGAGGCCCCGCCATTTATTGAATTAGTTATTTTCCGTGTTAATATTTTGACTGATTCCATTGTCGACTCATTATAAATATTATTTTCGTCACGTTTACGAACTAAAAATACTATTACTATTTTTAACAAACAAGAACGGCTCTTTTTTTTAACTATTTTTTTTACCTACTTCCGGACAGAAAGTTTGTTGGATTCGAAAATAAAGTATCTTAAAATGATCTAAAGAACAGGAATAAAAAAAATTGCCTATTACTAATTAATGTTTAACGTAACCGTATCTTTACTGGAGTATTCCTCAACCCACCAATGTCGCGCCAGCTGACGTCCATGAGGGATCATCATACATAGCCGTTAACCAATATACGAGTTATCACCCGGGAGGCGATTGGTCATGGAAATCTGTTCGTGGCTCGCGGTCTACAGGGTGTCCCATAAGTGACACGTCACAGTGACACTGGATGGTCTAAGATCCCACATATATGGTCGACCTTCACCAATCTGTCTGACGGCTGAAACTATGAAAATATGAAAGAAAATATGTTCCAGGACATAAATAAATAGGGTTGCCTAAAGAATTAAATATGGTCAAGGCTATTTTTAATAAATTTTTGAAAAAAAAATTTTTTCGGCAAATTTCACCGATTTGTCTGATGATCGAAGTAAGTTTCAATGGAAAGTATACAACTTGTACAACATAAATCATCTAGGTTGCCTATCTTTTTCCGGTCACTATTATGTGGTTGCCGTGTTTAAAGAGGTGATTTTATATCCATAATTGTACTCATCTGTCTGACGCTTGAATTATACATCAAAATGATGGTAATTTTATTGCAAATATAATGGCATAGGGTTGCCTGCGAAAATCCGGTCACAAATGAGGGTTGTCAGGCTTTTAATTAAAATAAGAAGGGAAGACTTTTAGCGATAACTCATAAACGGCTGAATTGATCAAGTTTGTTTTGATTTTATTTGATTGAGTGTTTTAAGCACTATTTTCATGATTTTTTTCATATTTGTTGGACAGATGTTTCAAAAGTTGGAAGGAAAAACCTTTTTTTTTTCTAAACGATTATTTCCGAAAAGATTCACTTTATCAAGAAATGTTGTTTAAAGACCCCTATTCATTTTGAAAGGCCTATCCAACGACACCCCACACTATGAGGTTGAAAAGATAAAAAAATTGTCACACACATTTTGTTTCTTTCAAAGCGATTATATCCGAAAATATTCACTTTATCAAAAAATGTTCTTCTAAAACCCCTATTCATTTTGAAAGACCTTTCCAACAACATCCCACACCATAGGGTTGACACGAAAAAAAAAATCTCACATACATTTTGTTTCTTTCGAGGCGACTATTTCCTAAAATATTCACTTTATCAAAAAATGTTTTTTGAAGAACCCTATTTATTTTAAAATTCATATCAAATGACATCTTACAACATAGGTATCAAACGAAAAAATAAAAGAAAAAATGTATGTGACCATTTTTTTCGCTTGTCGTTGGATAGATCTTTAACACATTTTTATTGTAAATTTATTAAATCTATATAAACTTTTATTACATATTAGGGTACAGTATCTAAATTTAAAAACTAAAATTAAAACTAAAATTAAAAACTAAAATTAAAAACTAAAATTAAATCTAAAATATAAAACTAAACTAATCTAAATTAAAATAAATCTAAAAAACGTGACAAGAGCATACCTGGGCCGTCCAGCAGGAAGACGTCCTATCGGACGCCCCAGATATCGCTGGTGCGACATGGTGGAGGCGGACCTGCGCGAACTTCGAGTCAGCAATTGGCGAGAGGTCGCACAGGACCGAAAAAAGTGGCGCTGTCTTGTGTCGGAGGCCAAGTCTCATTTTGGGTCGCTGAGCCAACGGAGTAAGTGAGTAAGTAAGTAAAAAAGGCCCCCGCGGCATTGTGCCAAAGATGCTGGCAGCATTCCCTCGCTGAATCGCAATACTGATGCGCTGCGAGAGAAAGCTGCCAGCTCTCTGGTCACCGGTGGTATCGACCAGCTTTTTGGATAGTTCTTTAAAAAGAATATGTGCGCTTGGACCCCGCGGCCCCAGTGTCTCGACACCGAATGCCATAGATCTTTTGAAATAAATACGGTTATTTAGAAAACATTTTTTGATGAAGTGAATATTTTAGGAAATAATCGCCTCGAAAGAAACAAAATGTACGTGAGGATTTTTTTTTTCGTGGCAACCCTATGGTGTGGGATATAGTTGGAAAGGTCTTTCAAAATGTATAGGGGCTTCAGAAGAAATTTTTTTGATCAAGTGAATATTTTCGGAAATAATCGCCTCGAAAAAAAACAAAATGTGTGTGACAATTTTTTCACCGTTCCAACCTTATAGTGTGGGGTGTTGTTGGATAGGTCTTTCAAAATAAATAGGGGTCTTAAAACAACATTTTTTGATAAAGTGAATATTTTAGGAAATAATCGCCTCGAAAGAAACAAAATGTACGTGAGGACTTGAGACTTCCAACTTTTGAAAAATCTGTCCAAAAAAAATGAAAAAAAGTCATGAAAATAGTGCTTAAAACACTCAATCAAATAAAATCAAAACAAACTTGATCAGTTCATCCGTTTATGAGTTATTGTTAAAAGTCTTCCCTTCTTATTTTAATTAAAAGCCTGGCAACCCTCATTTGTGACCGGATTTTCGCAGGCAACCCTATACCATTGTATTTGCAATAAAATTACCATAATTTTGATGTATAATTCAAGCGTCAGACAGATGAGTGCAATTATCGATATAAAATCACCTCTTTAAACACGGCAACCACATAATAGTGACCGGAAAAAGATAGGCAACCTAGATGATGTATGTTGTACAAGTTGTATACTTTCCACTGAAACTCATTTCGATCGTCAGACAAATCGGTGAAATTTGCGGAATAAATTTTTTTTTCAAAAATTCATTAAAAATAGCCTTGACCATATTTCTTTAGGCAACCCTATTTATTTATGTTCTACAACATATTTTCTTTCATATTTGCATAGTTTCATCCGTCAGACAGATTGGTGAAGGTCGGCTATATGGGGGATCTCCTACTAGGAGGTAGACCAGGCCAAGAGGACCCAAACCAACTTAACATGACCCCAGTAAAAGTGGCACGGTTTTCGAGTTAGGTATTGCCAAATTAAGGTTTTTCATGAATTTTGACCGTTTTTAACATTGTTAGTGCCAGTGTGCACTCGAAAAGGTCTCGAAGTTAATTTTTTTTATGTGTACGGCATCATGAATAGTTAATTGGCCTGGCTCTTGGCCTGGTCTACCCCCAGTGTCACTGTGACGTGTCACTTATGGGACACCCTGTATATACTTTGTATGGCGGTAACAAAAACTAAAATTTGAAAATAGTATGGAAATTTCTGGACACTTTTTTTCTCCTATAAGGATGAAAAGGGCTCGCGATCCTGACTAGAAATGAAACAAAAGTGGTAAAAAAAGTCACAATATATAAAAATGACAAAAAATAAAAGAAACGCTCCAATAGGGAATATTACGCAAAACTCTGAGTAGAGGGCGTCACTAGGCCAATCACATGGCCTACCGTGAAACACGACAATCGAAAGCTCGGTTTCTGCCTCTCTATCACTCTTGCTTATTCGATCGATAGAGAGGCAGATAACGAAATTTCGATTTTCGCGTTTCGCGGTAGGTCACCTGTAAACAAACCGCCTTGGTGCATCAATGTCATATGTAGTGAAAACTTGTCAAAAAACTGTTTAAGGCCTAGTAATCCTAGTATGTAGGTATAAGTTACTCTATGGTTTACTAAACAAATTAGTGCTGCACTCTGGCGGTAGAGCATTGCAGTAATACTCCCTTAAGGCCCCTGTACACAATTGGCCAGCGCCGGCCACTCCAAGGGACGCATTTATGCGTTAGAGGGAGCAAGTGATATTGCTATCTCATTCTACCGCATGGCTGCGTCCCTTGGAGTGGCCGGCGCTGGCCCATTGTGTACAGGGTCCTTCACATAGTGAGTTTTTATAAAACCGGCCAAGTGCGAGTCGGACTCGCGCACGAAGGGTTCCGTACCATTACGCAAAAAACGGCAAATAAAATCACGTTTGTTGTATGGGAGCCCGATTTAAATGTTTACTATATTCTGTATATTATCTGTGAAAATTTCAACTGTCTGGTCTATAACGTCTATAACGGTTCATGAGATACAGCTTGGTGACAGACAGACAGACGGACAGGCAGATAGAAGGACAGACGGACAGTGGAGTCTTAGTAATAGAGGGTCCCGTTTATTACCCTTTGGGTACAGGGCCGTCTTAAACTATGCTGGGGACCCTGGGCACATAAGAATTTGGGGCCCTTTTGGAAAGTAAAGAAAGCTAATTAAACTAACATTTTTTTACTATGATCTTCTATTTATTATGGGTAGGTGAGCGTACTTTTATTTTTTGCCATTTTTATTTATTGTCACCTTTTTTGCCACTTTTGTGTTATTTCTTCTCAGAATCACGATCTCTTTCGATCCTAATGGGATAAAAAAATGTCCCAGAGTTTTTTCCTATTGAGTTACCATTTCCCCGTATACTTTGTATGGTGGTAACAAAAACGAAAATTTGAAAATAGTATGGAAATTTCAGGACACTTTTTTTTCTCCTATAAGGATGAAAAGGGCTCGCGATCCTGACTAGAAATAACACATAATTAAGTGGTAAAAAAGGTCACAATATATCTCCAATATACTGTTAAGTACTGTCTGTCCTTCGTTTTTTTTTCGTGGCAACCCGTGTGCCCTTATGGTAAAGACGGTACTGTTTGGGTACGGAACCCTAAAAACCGATATGTGTGTGTCTGTCTATAGCTCTTAAACGGACGTACTGATTTGAATGCAATTTTATTTGAAAACAGGTTTTCTTCCGGTATTCGTTTCTGGTAGCCTAAGTGGTAAGAGCGTGTGACTTGCAATCCGGATCTGGAGGTAGCGGATTCAAACCCCGGCACGTACCAATGAGCGCCAAGCGGACCCCAGGTTCTCATGAGCCGTGGCAAAATGCCGGGACAACGCGAGGAAGATGATGAGTTTTAGGGTAACATTCCATTTCTGACCGCAGCTGCACTACTTGTACTGAACGCGTCGCCGTCGGTGTTATTGTCAATTTCCATAGTAAAATAAGTTTTTGGCAAAATTTCATTTTTGGTACAAGCTTTTATCACTGACTGTACTTTTCTTACGACAGACAACTAATACTCATCTAGACAATTCTAAAAACCCCTAACACAATTTGGTTGCGTTGTTTCATCACAGAGTTCCTATGGCCACCTCCTGTCTCCATCATCAGATCAGCTCGATGGTACCATAATATTGCATTGTCATCCGATTTATACATGCATGCAAAATTTCAGCTCAATCGGAAACCGGGAAGTGGATCAAATTTAACTTGCAAGATTCCATTACATAGTTACATATAGGTCGAGCTAATAAAAGCTTGTTAATAAACTAGTGCAGCTGTCGTTGGAAATGGACGGTCACCTTTAAAAGACATATTTTATCAAAGTCATCAATTTCATTGCGTTGGGGTTGTTTTTTTAATTTCTTCATAAGTTAGATTCTTTATAACATGAATATAAAAGTAAAATACAAAAACACATAAAAAACAATAAAAAATACATATAAACATATTATAAAAAACCTAACCTAGGGTGCCGCCAGCAGCGGGGCAGGGCCCAAGCTACCGGTGGTCAGGGCCGCAGAGAGAGGAACCGGCGTACTATCCGCGCCGTGTCCAAGATCACAGCCTTCTGCATCTGACCCTTGATCCAACCACCTAGCGAGAGTCTCTCAAGATGTTGGTCGAGACTCTTCGCTATTAGACCGTTCACTAAAACGACTATTGGGACAATTATCGTCGAATCAACATCCCACATGGCGGTTATCTCGTGAGCCAAGTCTAGGTACTTACTGGACTTGTCCTTCTCGGCTTTCACGAGATTCTCATCATGGGGGATGGTGATGTCAACGAGCACGGCCCGACGTTGCGATCGATCTATTATCACGATGTCAGGCTTATTGGCTACAATAGTCCTGTCAGTGATGATAGATCGATCCCAATAGAGCGTGGCACGACCATTCTCGAGAACAGGCGCAGGTAAGTACTTGTAGTACGGTACTTCGCGGTCCACAAGGCCCTATAGAAGAGCAAGTTGCTGGTGAATAATCCTGGCTACGAGATTATGTCTGTGCAAGTACTCGCCGTTAGCAAGATGAGAACTACCGGAAATGATATGCCTGAGTGACTCTCCGGGACGGCGGCATGCCCGACAAATGTCGACCGTACCGTCCTTCAGGATATATTTCACTATCACTTCGTCCGCAATTGCACAGGCAAAACCCTCGGTTTCTCCGTAAAGGTCCCCGAATCGTAACCAGTTCACCGACGCGAGCAGGTCCACGTCGGGTCCCGTGAGGGCCTTGTAGAACCGCCCGTGTAGCACCTTACTCTCCCATGCCGCCTTGCGATCCGCAGTACTTAGTACCACAGGTTTGCGCCAGTTCTCGTTTGCCAAGGAGAGCGGCGTTAGGTTCCTGTCTACTGCCACCACATCACGATGCATCCCACACTCGTTGTTAAGGAAATAATTCCTGAGATTGTACACCTCGCGGTTATGGAGATCCTTGGCATTTAGGAAGCCTCGGCCTCCACACTTCCGTGGGATGTACAATCTCATAACTGACGAGCGAGTGTAGCATACGATGTGTGGTGAGCAGTGATCGGACCTTCCGATCCAGGGCGTCCAGCTCGGTCTGAGTCCACCTTAGTATGCCAAAGGAGTATGTGAGTAGGGGCATTACCCAGGCGTTGAAGGCGCGCACTTTGTTGCCTCCTGACAAAAGACTGTTTAGGACTTTAATTTGTGAGCCGACTGAAAAAGCGCTCCTTCACCGACCGTCTAATACCTACCCTCATCCTCAATACCCAACGACTGTGACATACCAAGGTATTTATAGGTTTCTGATTCAGAGATAGATCTGAAAGACATTGTCTCAGAGAGTTGTAAATTGTTGAATTTACAACCCTCCCCCGCTGTACATGCATAACCGCACATTTATCGATACCAAATTCCATGTTGATGGCATTACTGAAGACTTCGGTGTGTGCGAGACAATTTAAAAGGGCCCTGGTTCTGACCGTGTCTCCACATTAAAACAACTCACTGCAACTTGTATTAAAATAAATTTATTTCAGCTCCACCAAAACTTACATTTTTTATATCATGACAACTCAATCTGTTCTCCTATATCTATTCTATTGTTTCCTATCATAGACAAGAGTACAGTAAAAAAACCTAAAGAGTTTTAATATAAATATAACTTGTGTTCGGTTATGAACATGTTGGGGGCCTAACCAAAAAACAACACTTACAATGTTAAAAATCAACAAAAATTAAACCTTAATTAACTTCAGCACTATCGCTAAATTATAAACAAATGAATAAAACAGTTTACCTAACTGTAATCTATTGGTAAGGCAAACAATGAAACCTTTTGCTGTTTTTACATGCAAGGCTCGAACCTTACCATCTTTACCAGGCTTAACATCAACAATTCGACCTACTGGCCAACACAACGGAGAGGTATTGTCTTCCCTCAACAAAACTAAAGTGCCTATTTCTAGGTTGGGAGACTCATTTCTCCACTTTGGCCTACTCTGCAGCATAACCAAGTATTGCTTATGCCATTGCCGCCAAAAATGTTGCTGCAATTGAACACATTGTTTCCAAAAACTTAATCTACCTATATTTACATCTGTAATATCCGTTTCTGGATAAGAAGTCAGCGAACTACCAGTGAGAAAATGTCCAGGAGTTAAATAGGTCATATCACTAGGATCCCTAGACATAGGGGTCAACGGCCTAGAATTCAAAATGGCTTCGAATTGAACCAAAATCGTGTACATTTGCTCATAGGTAAACACCGTGTTACCAATTACACGTTTCATGTGATATTTAACACTTTTAATGCCAGCTTCCCACAAACCACCAAAAACTGGGGAATAAGAAGGAATGAAATGAAAGGATATTCTTTCAGAACTAGAAAAGTCAACCACAGCTGATTGGTGATTAGCGGAATTTTGAACGTCATACAATTCCTTAAGAACATTTTCCGCGCCCTTATAATAGGCTGCATTGTCACAATATATTTTAGTAGGTTTGTTTCTACGAGATATAAATCTTTTAAGACACCCTAAAAAAGTATCAGTTGTCATGTCAGATGCCAATTCAACGTGAATGGCTTTTGTAACAAAACATACAAAAATCACAACATAAGCCTTTGTGATCACAGGTTTCCTAATCCTAGTCTGCTTTACATGGAAAGGACCGGCATAGTCCGTGCCCACTATTTGAAATGGACGAGTCATATTTACACGATCAAGTGGTAGAGAACCCATTAATTGAGTAGCATTTTTTGCCTTAAGGCGAAAACATTTTATACATTTATACAAAACGGACTTTAGTTCTCTGTTGGCATTCAAAATCCAATATTTTTCATTTAGGGTAGGTACTCAATAACAAAGTGGCACCAGCATGTTTTAGCCTCAAGTGTTCATTATGAATTATTATTTTTGTGACATGAGAACCTTTGGGCAATATAATCGGGTGCTTTTGGTCATAGGACAATCCTGCATTTTGCAATCTACCACCTACACGTAACAATCCCTCAGAATCAAGAAAAGGATGCAAACTGTTTAAGCCAGACTTTAATGGCAACTTATTATTTAAGTCTTCAATATCATTACAAAAGAACTTTCTTTGCTCACATTTAATTATCATGCGCAACGCAGAGTCTAATTCTTGGGGAGATAAATATCCCTGACATTTGTTAATATTTACATTTTTGCAGTTAAATACAAATCTAAGCAGATAACCTGCAATCCTTGTCAATTTGTTTATATTTGAATATTTATGCATTAAAGCATCAATCGAGCTAGAACTTACATCTACACAAGTATGACAGGTTTCAGTTGTAGGTTTTAGGTCTGGTACATCAGATTTTAAAATGTCATGTTCTACAGGTTTATGATGGTAAGTAGGGTCAGACAAAAACTTTGGCCCATGCCACCAAATGTCACATTTTTCCAATAATTGGGGCTCTACACCACGAGATAATATATCTGCGGCATTATCATGCGTATTTACATAATGCCATTCAAAGTCGGAGGATAGCTTATTAATCTTATCAACTCTGTTACCTACATACACGTTAAGCTTTACTGGTAATGTTTTTAACCAAGCTAGTAAAATCATGGAGTCACTATAAAGGTGAGCACTCACTGAGTATTTTAACGACAGAGCATTGTACACCTTCCGAACTAGAATAGCAAGTAACAGGGCAGCATTCAGTTCCAATTTTGGGATGGTCAAGGATTTAGCCTTAGGATTGATGCACGTCTTTGAGCACAAAAGATTCACCGAAACCTTGTCAGCATCAATGACACGTAAGTACAAACAACATCCATGAGCAGCATTAGAAGCATCAAAAAAATCCCACTAATTATAACGATTGCGCTCCTTGAACATTGATATTCCTAGCGATCGAGATGCTGGACATTTGAACTAAGCTATTGGCAAAGTCAACCCATTTTTTGTTAAGACCTTGAGGTAAAACCTCATCCCATTTCTACGCTTCAAACCAAACCTGTTGCATTAATATCTTTGCCTGCACTAACACAGGGCCACATAATCCTAAAGGATCAAAAATTTTACTTATGAAGCTAAGCATCTGACGCTTCGTATACTTTTCTTGAACCTCTTTAACAGGACACTTCATGTCGAGAGTATCAGTAATGACGTCATATGCCAATCCAAGAGTTTTAACATATTCATTATTTTTATCAAAGCTCCTACTATCGAGTTGATGCAATTCAACCGGTATGTCGCTTAAAATTTCTTGGTTATTAGAACACCATTTGTGTAGAGACAGACTAGCGAACTTCATTAGCCCTATCAACTCCTTTTTCATCTGCGCAAGTTCATTCAAATCATTAGAACCACACTGAATATCATCTACATAACACGTGTGCTTCAACACGAACGAAGCCAAGGGATATTGACTTTCATACCTTCGGGCTAATTCTAACAAACACCTACATGCTAAGAACGCAGAATTCTTTAAACCATATGTAACTGTCTGCAACTGTACACATTTGACTGACTCGTCAGGAGAATCGCGCCACAAGATATTTTGCAAACAACGATACTTATCCTCAATCAAAATTTGGCGATACATAGCCTTTATATCACACAATAATACATACTTGAAAGTTCTGAACAAAATCAGAATTTCAAAGAGATCCTTTTGAACCACCGGACCATTTAACAAAATGTAATTTAAACATATACCATTTTTTGTGACAGCACCAGCGTCAAAAACAGCCCTAACTGGTGTCGTTTTACTGGAACTAATCACAGGGTGGTGGGGCAGAAACATGACATTACCTGCACTTAAGTCATAATTAGACATGTCAAAATATTTAGCATGACCTTGGTCAATGTAATTCTGTATGAATTGTTTATACTTTTTACCCAACTCCAGATCGCGTGAAAACCGCTTTTCTAAATTGAAAAGTCGTTGCAAGGCGCTACTAAAAGAATCACCTAAGTCTAACTTGTCCAACTCAACCTTCACCGGCATGGCTACAGTGAACTTGTCATTTTCCAATTTAACTGACTCCTGAAAAATCTGTTCCGCCTGCTCAACCTCTGTACCGGTTTCCCTAATGATGTCAGGTACTTTTTCACAATCCCAAAATTTGGACATTATATCAACAATGTCTTCAGAAGGTTGACAATCGTTTGACAGCAAGCAAACCTCACTTTGTTTAACACATGGGAAAGGTGGTTGCAAATCATCCCTAGCTACATTTAAATCAACAGGATTACCTTTAGATGTAACACAATAGTTACTTATAGACTTCTTGCCAGCAGGGAAGGGCAGCGCCCCGCCTACAATATGACCGAACCTCGTCTTCACCAAATATGGACCAACAGGTGTCAGCTGCCAGCACACATACTGGAACGCCTGGAAAAAGACGTCGGCACCTAATAATAGTGAATTCTTATTTGATTCATTGAACTTCTCATCAGCCAACTGGGCATAAGATGGAAAATCAAACTGAGACGTGTCAAATGTTTGCTGCGGAAGGGCACAAGTAATCTTCCTTGTCACACAGCATGACACATCAACTTTAAAATCACCCACGGTAGAGTAAATAACTAAATCAGCCTTTTGCGCAATATTATTGTCTCTTTCACACACACCAGTCACTACCTCATCAGTATCATATGTAGAAATACTTACTTCCTCAATCAGTTTTTCAGTGGCAAAATGTATCTGCGAGCAAGAGTCTAGAAGTGCTCTAGCATGAGTAATGGTACCATCTTTTTTCTTCAACTTCACAATTATAGACGGAAGCAATACACTTGCATTCCGAGGTCTAGCCGACAAACTCACATTTATGGATGAGTCGGTAGGCAAGCAACCATCATTTGATTTGCTTTTATTATTTACATTCTGAGAGGGTTCATCAGCCAAGGAAACATTAGCTACCTTACGTTTGTTTGGCGAATGCAACAGAGTGTTGTGTAATTCATGACAAGTTGCACATTTCAATCTCATTAAACATCTATCTGGATGACCATTGAGACACAATTTACACAAATTGTTTGCATCAACAAACTCACATCGCTCCTTATAAGGGAGCAACTTAAACTTGGCGAATTCATATATTTTATGAGAATCTTGGCAATACTTACATGTGACTCCAGTGGCAGCCGCTGCACTCATAACAGATTTCACCGGCTTCTTCGGCTCTTCCGTCATTGTGGCTTCCAACGCAATTGCTCTTTTTTCTAGGAAAGTAAGCAATTCACACAAGTTAGGAACCTCTTTCATATCACGCTCAAGATGAAATCCACGATAAGTGTAGGAATCAATCTTCCTAGACAAAATTTTGACCAATATAGTATCCCAGAACTCAACTTTTTCATTCAAGTTTTTACAGATGCATATTTACAGTTGACACTATGGAACGCAGCCCAGAAGCTGTACATTTTGTCAAAACTGGCATGTCAGTGATACTATTGACATGAAAATTTATAATTTTTGGAATGTTGTTGTACCTATCGTCAATGAGTTTTAAGGCTACCTCATAGTTTCCATTTGTAAGCATTAAATGCTTTATCAAATCTAAAGCTCCTCCTGCCAAAAACGACCGTAAATAGTACAGTTTTTCGCAGGAGCTTTGAACATATTTATAAATGGGTGATAGTCCATCACACTCTGGCCATCAAAAGTTTTAATATTAATGCACGGAAGTTTTTTAAATTTACCTGCTTCTAGTCCGGAAGATGTCGATGTCTGTGCCGCAGGTGGTTCTGGGTGGATTTCATCACCAAAAATTTCACCATACAAAAAAATATTTTTTTTAAATGTTTAATTTAACACGATTCTAGCTGGGTAAAGTAATAGGGGGCTGTATATTGATGATATTTATGGTATTTATACAATCATTTGTGGCTTATATTTGAAGTTATCGCTTTCGGAAAATAAAAACGCAAGATGGTGATGACAATCATGGTATGGTAATGACTCTTTTATAGACGGTAATGACACTGCATGTACGGTAATGACGATTTGGGAACTAATTTATATATGTATTAAAAACGTATTAAAAAAACAAAAACTTTTTTTAATTGTAAAGCTTTAGAACTTTAATAAACATTACAAATAACATGTTTTTGAACATAAGACTAGCTACATAAATTATTTTTAGAAAATTATAAAAAATACATTTTATTCATATAAATAAATATATAACAAGTATTTTTATTGTATAATTTTAAATAATTTATATTCCGAAATAGGCAAAATATGTATTCATTTATTTTTTTTGGGTTTTTTCAATGTTAAATCATATTAACAATATTGTACTCTTATTATCAGTTTAAACCCGCATCTTCTTTTATCTACTGC
The DNA here is from genome assembly GCF_910591565.1 of Cydia splendana. Taxonomy (NCBI): domain Eukaryota; kingdom Metazoa; phylum Arthropoda; class Insecta; order Lepidoptera; family Tortricidae; genus Cydia; species Cydia splendana. Next base: position 4,891,831 of record NC_085983.1, on the reverse strand, counting down.
ATAATTTGGTATTTATATCATATTATAAAATTGCTGGCTTACCAGTGAGCTTAATTTTTATGATATATTACTTTTTTTTTTGATAATTTGATTCATTGCATAAGTTTGTATTTTTGTTGTTTTATAAATTAACTCTAAAAATAGCTATAATGATTTAAATCCATATATATATTGTTTAATAGCTAAACATTAATATATAATCAGTGTTTTATAAGTTGCAAGACCCCTACTTGTAATGCATGTCATAAGTTACAAAATGTTAGGTATTGGGTCCGGTGACTACCCAATGGTATAATTATTAATTGCTGTAATTATATACATCAATTAATATAATATTATCAAAAAACATAAGGCCATTACGATAGTGAGCCAGTACCGTAGCCTATGGTCGCTTAAAACTTAATATATGTTGCTTGTTTAAATACTTTGTTTTAACACGACTAACATACAATTGCAGACTCTAAGTTGCACGATTTACATTATTAGATAATAAAAAATAAACATTTGTATATTCTAAGTTCTAAGTGACCTAAATTTTGCCTACTTCAGTCAAAATGTTATTTAAAACTAACCATCCTCTAGTGTAAAAAAAATGAGTCATATCTTCTTCTACATTTATTCTACAGTTATAAGGTAGACATTATATAGTGTTAGAAGACATAGAGAACGTTTTTCAAACATACAGCTTAATTTCATAATGAATTATAGCAAAATAACTAGAAAAGTTTCTGAGAACCGTCATCACCATACACATGAAATCATCACCGGTCGTCGTTTTTTCCCGGTGATGATGGGTATGGTGTTGACAATTTGAGAGTTTCTTGTTTTTATTTCTAGAATACGAATAATAGTAGTTAATGTCTATGCTACACAATAAACTTCATGTAGTTTGCCATTCATTTCAATAATTATTTCTAATATATCATTTGTAACTTTTTTAAACCAAAGCATAACGGTGATGATGCTCTGTTGTGACAAACTACTTTTTCACCTCAGCAGATCGAACAAGGGTACTTTGCTTCTTAAAAACAGTGAGCAAAATGCGATTTTGCTCACTGAGTCATTTTGTCTCACTCAGTGAGCAAAATCGCATTTTGCTCACTGATTGTGTCTCACTCAGTGAGCAAAATGCGATTTTGCTCACTGAGTGAGACATAATGACATTCAAGTGACCTTTATAGTCATTTCAACATGCGGGGTCTAATACAAGTTCGATATACTTGGGTTCTATTATCTCTGTCCCTCTAGGTATGTTCTCACTGCTTAGGGTGAAAATTTTTGTGTACTACACGAGATCAAAGTTATTTACATCTCGTGCGCTTTTGAATCCCTTACTACGCTCAAGATTCTAAATTAGATTCACTCGCTACGCTCGTGAATCTATTATAGAATCTTTCGCTTGCACGGGACTCAAAATAAGCACTCGAAGAAATATCAAACTTTGATCTCTTGTTGTACAAATAACTATTTACAAATTTGTTCGTAATATTTCTCACGATTCAATGATGTGACTTTATAGTGAAATCATTTTTGGCATTCTATATTAAAGTGAAAAATAGGGCAAGGACCTTTAGCGGTATTTCGTTGTTCATACACGGAGATAAGCTCACATTGACATTACCATGATGGTGTTGACGAATATTTGTGACAAAATTTTAAATATTTTTAAATGTACTTTCTCGGTGAAGGAATTATTGCATATTTTCCCATGTGTTAAACAACAACATGGAAAAGATATAAGTAAAAGAAAAATCGCAATCGTACGATAGGTATGCTATAATTTTCACTGCAAACAATAAGGTTCAGATTTTTCCGGTAGACGGTGATGATTTTAGACACATAAAACATTTTATATAAAAAAAACTATTAAGTTATTGGAGATGGTAATTGAAGAAACATGAAGATAATAGTTCTCAAAAACATATTAAAAAAGTTGCAACTCGCACAACCTACTAGTTTTTTTTATAAAGACCGAACCATAAGTTTTCGCAGGATTTTGAAATCCACCCTTCTGCAGGATGTAGGCGCGTATTTAACGTGGCGATACACAAATCGCATTTAGATTCGTACAATTCATACGACTCACCATCCTCAGGCTCAATCGCAAGGATTGCTCTATTGTACGCTTCGTAATCATTAAATGCTTTAATCACCCTTTCTTTTTTTTGAGCAAGCACTTCAAGTGTCGCTGTCGCGAATTCGTTTGAGGTACAAAATGTTTCTAACCTACTAATCGCCCCTTTTACATATCCCCGATTGGCCTTTAATTCCTTTAACTGAGCCATTTTCAACCTAAATAAGTTTGCGAACTTGTGCAGAACACTTGTATGACAATTTTCCAGCTTTCTATTGTTATGCTAACTATTAACTATATTAAATAAACAAGATTTACGTCCACCACAACACAACAAACAACACAAGGCGCCGGTGACCGGTGACAGTTCTGCGGTCGTTGACCCGTCGCGTTCGGATACTAGCAGGTGCTAGCAGCTCGTCCGAAGACTGTTCGCCGCAGGTGGCCTCACCGCGACGGAAACTATTAGAAACTATACACCAACACAGAAACCGCTCGATGTCGCCGCACGAACTGGCTCTGTTGAAAATCACGACGTTCCGAACAGACAAAATACTCGTTCTTGTCTGGTTTAAGAATGAAGTCGTTCTCTTGAGAAGAAGAACAGCTACTAAAAATTCATCATCGTTGATGTAGCTCTTGATTTATAACTTTTCATCTTTATTTGCAAAATGCAATCTTCTTAAAACAGCTTGAAGGACCAATTTTATGTGCGAGACAATTTAAAAGGGCCCTGGTTCTGACCGTGTCTCCACATTAAAACAACTAACTGCAACTTGTATTAAAATAAATTTATTTCAGCTCCACCAAAACTTACATTTTTTATATCATGACAACTCAATCTCTTCTCCTATATCTATTCAATTGTTTCCTATCATAGACAAGAGTACAGTAAAAAAACCTAAAGAGTTTTAATATAAATATAACTTGTGTTCGGTTATGAACACGGTGGTTTTCAGTAGCTCCAACAAGTCTTGGCTATTTGGTGCAAATAATTTGAGGTCATCCATGTACAGAAGGTGAGAAATGACTTCACCCTCTCTCTGAAGCCGGCAACCTAGTCCCAAATCCTTTAGCAGGGTGCTGAGGGGATTCAGAGCTAGGCAGAACCACAGGGGACTCAGAGTGTCGCCCTGAAAGATTCCTCGCTCAATCCTTATAAAATCCTGCGGGCCAGGGCGGTCATCCCCGCCTCCTGGTTGACGAAGGACTGTGGTCCACTGCCTCATACACGTGCTTAGGAAGGCTCTCAAAGCTGCAGCAACTTTATACAACTCTAAGACCCTCCCCAACCATGAACGAGGCACCGAATCATAGGCCTTCTTGTAGTCAATCCAAGCGGCCCCCTTGTTCCGCCGGATTTGTTGGCAGATGGTCATGTCTATGAGGAGGAGCTCTTTAGTACCACGGGACCCAACCCTACATCCATTTTGAGCGGAAGCCAGAATATTGTTTGCAACAATGTGCGCGTTGATTTTTGCTCTCAAAATGGATGTAAGGAGCTTGTATAGTGTAGGCAAGCATGTGACGGGTCTGTAGTTCTTCGCTTCCGTGGTACTACCGGACTTATAGAGCAGGAAGGTGACACCAGTTGTTAAGGAAGGTGGGAGAGAACCAAGCTCGAGGGCTTGTTGAAATTGTGCTGCCAAGCGCGAGGGAGAGCATCGGAACCACTTTAGCCAGAAGTTGTGCAATCCATCCGGCCCAGGACTTTTCCAGTTCTGGGCCGTGCGGATGGCACAACTCACGTCAGGGGCTGATGGTGACTGCCCCCATGGGTTCGATGGACTCGCACTCACGCTCGACAACACTCATCCAACTCCCCTTGGTGTGCCCGGCAGGCACCGACCAGATGCTACGCCAGAAGTCAGTCATGGCAGTAGCATCCGGAGGCTGCGTGTCGGGCGTAAGAAGGTTGGTTTCCTCCCACTTTCTGTACACTTTCCTTTGGTCACTTTGAAAAAGGCGATTCTGCTGGAATCGATCCACACGGTCTCTGTAGCGGCGAATACGGTTTGCCCATGCATAGACTTTCTGCTTTAGAAAGTCGATGCGCTCTGTGACATTGGCCATGTAGTCGCGGGGCCTGATATCCGTCCCCGCGAACGCCTGGTTCACAAAGCGCATTACTCAGGGGCGATTAATTGTGTCCCCCCTGAAGCAGATCAGCTTTGCGATGAGAGTCCTAAACGAGCTGATACGTCGCTCGATCCGCATTTGCCATGCAGGGACACCATCGACGGTCCTAGGTGCACGTTCAGCGTCCAGAAACTTGACGCGAGCAACACGGCACGCCGCGATGGCTCCGCAGTACATGATCGAGTGCGTATCATCAAAATCTTTATTAGTCCGTAAATGTGAGTGCACATTCAAGCGCTCACGGTGAACTTGTGTTTGCACGCCTTCTAAATCGCATTCAATGGTTGTGTTTTCAAGAGGATTACTGCACACTGCTTCCTTATATTCTTGGCTCTAGTAAAGCGTTTAGGGCTCCCATTAGCGCTAGATTGCGTCTATTCATAGGCAGACATGGTAATCGTGGCCTAGAGTTGGTTGTGGCGCGATACTGCATAATCGCCTCTTCCAAAGTCCTCCTCAGTTGCTCATTAGCAGTCGTACTCACATTCTGACTCGCGAAGTCCCCCTCGTCGGTACAGAAATCAACCCGTGGCGCCTCCGGTGCCAGGTCGGGTACGGGCACCGGATCTGGCGACGTGGCGGGTAGATCTCGCACCAAGGTGGAGTCCGCGCGAGCAGAGAGAGCCTCCTGGCGAAGTCGATCAAGTGTCGCGTCATCCAAGCGCTTTAGCCGCTGAATGACGCGCACTTGATAGCAGGAGATCTAAGGTCCACCACCTTGCATTTTGGAGACAAAGCAAACCGCTTGGACCAGGTGTTCCTGGGGGTGATCTGAGCTGATTAAGCCCGGTTGCCAAGAGGTTCCCCCCGGCAGGTGGGCAGGGGAGGGGGGGAAAAGTGCCTCCGGCGCGCCTCACTCTAAGCTTTATATCTGCATACATCTCGCAACTATATCAAGTTTGGTGTCTTTTTCGTGTAATTCGAGGATGATGAATTCATTTCTGTGACTAAATTTTCACTCACCCATACAAAAAAATCGAGAAATTCAAAATTCAAAAAAAATATTTTAATTTTTTTTTCGTAAATCCTCTAAAAATTTTAAACTATGAGGATTTGCTCTAGAAAAAAATACCTGTGAATATCTCAGTTATCCTACTATACAGAATAGTAAACTTGTCAAACATTTATTTTCATAACCCTGTTAAAATAAAATGTTTTGTGTCGCGCGGCGTACCTGAATTGTAAGAGCGGTATAGGCGGCGTTTAGGATTTTTAAGTATGGTTAGATGATTTCTGATAAGTTGTTATTCTACTGGTTGTAGATTACATTAATAAATTACTTCTGGACGTGATATATATGTCGTAGTCAGATCGTATAATCCGCCGTATTACATTACGGCTAGCCGTTATCAAAAACAGGGGCGTTTTGAAATGCGGCGGTTCGACGATTAGCCGGATTGTCATTGCGATACGTTCTTCAATAAGGCGGCCAACGTTTAGCCGCATCGTACTACTATTTTAGATTGTAGAGTGACCAGTTCTTTCGGTCGCCTACGTAACCGGAGTTTGACAATGTTTGCAATTTAATTTATTTTTACCATGGTCCCACCGCACTACATGTGTTTCTTTTCCAAAACATTTCCTTCACAACTTAAATAGACGGAGCCCCGCAAGCGGGGCTCCTATTTCTGGGCGGTTTGCCCTTCGGGCATCTGAAGCTACCTAACGAACCCAACCTACTTACCTACCTACGCTTTTTTCCCCAAAGTGTAATGTTTTCACGGACGTCTCACTAAATCAATAGGTAGGTAGGTTAGGTTCGTTAGGTAACTTCAGATGCCCGAAGGGCAAACCGCTCAGAAATAGGAGCCCCGCGTCCGTCTAGTTAAGTTGCGAAAGAAATGTTTTTTGAAAAGAAACAGTCCGACGAACTCCAGATTTGATGGACACCCCAGCGTTTGTCAGGCAGCGCCACGGGTGTTAAAAATGGGAATTAAAAACTGTCAAAGCGGCGGCTAATGACTCGCTGTATTACATTACGGCTAGCCGTGTTGAAGAACGTATGGCGCCGAATACATTCCGGCGGATTCTCATTCAGCCGTATTCAATCCGGCTAATCGTTAAACCGCCGCATTTCAAAACGCCACTGTTTTTGAAAACGGCTAGCCGTAATGTAATACGGCGGATTATACGACCCGACTGCGACATATATACAAATATAAATTAAATATATAAATAATGATGTTGGGAAAATTTTCGCCAACAGAGTTAAGTTATTATAAATGTGATAAAATTAACATTATTATTTGTATGTCTTTTCCATATCTCGGGACCATGGGGTCCTGGACCTTTGAGAGGCGTACGTGGGGCCGAAGTCAACAGCGCAGAGGCCCTTTAAGGCACTTTAATCTAAAAGCAAGGGATACATGTGGTGGATACTATCCCCGAACGCACAATGTGATACATCCGGAGATGGTCCCCACCAGGTGCAAAGACTATTGCAGTGCAGCACTTTTGTAGAAAGTTGGATGGACTGGATAATGGGCTATGGGAGAGACTAGCGGATACCTGCCGTGACAATCAGTCTCAAAATTGTAAATGACAGGTGGCGACTCGCCAACTCATTGAGTGGGCCCCGCAATGGCCGCACGCACAGTGCGACAACAGGGCAACACTTTGGAGTGGCTGTGAGGTTGTCGAGAGGTGAGTCTGCGGTAGCCAGATCCCGGTAATCCGTTCAGCAGGCCGCCGGCGTTATGACATTTTACACTTCCAACCTGGAGCATAGGTCCCGCTCTTGCGACTCCATTCTGGCCGGCCAATCAAGGCAAGCACAGAGGCGAGGGCCAGATGACAGGGCCCTCTGGAATAGGGGTCCGCGGTATCGCCACTCACCGTCAGCTCGCCACAAGCTGCCCCCGCGGGACATTATTATTATTATTGTGGTGTTGTGGGCCTTTGGGTGTCGCATTGACCAGCATTGATCTATTGTGACGGCCGTTTAATTTCATTACTAATGCCCGTTGCATCCAGAAAGTTCCAGATTCTTTGGGCCGTAATGTTTTGTACCTCATAGGGTTGCACTACGTGTCGCCCTAGGTAGGTACTTCTTTTTGACATTAGTGGTCCACAAGAACAGAGAATGTGCATTGCAGTCTTCTCTGACTCCTGACAGAACCTGCATGTCGCATCTTGTTTCTTGCCAATTTGAAACATATGTTTGTTCAACTTGCAGTGTCCAGTCAGTATTCTGGTCACCGCGTAGGTTTTGTGCCTTTTGAGTCCTAAAAGCTCCTTAGCAGTTTTGCTGTTGAACCCTTTGATCAGAGCTTTCGAGTGTTCTTGTCCTTTAACGAACTTCCACCAATCGATTGCTCTCGTTTTTTCTAAGTTGCTGAGCAGAGAATATGCATCTCGTTTTGTGCTTCCACAGAACGGTTCTGGGCCGACCAGGGGTGTGTCTGCGCCCTTTCTAGCAAGTTCGTCCGCTTCTTCGTTTCCGTTAATGTCGGAGTGCCCTGGTACCCATCTAAGTGTAACTTTGTTGGAGTAAGCCAGTGCATTTAGGTTTGTTTTACAGTTCTGGACTAGTTTTGAGTTTGACACAAGGGATTCTAGTGCCAGCGGAGCAGCCTGGCTGTCTGAGTTGATGTAGATATGCTGGTGTCTTAGATTTCTATCCAGGTTGATCTCCGCACATTTGTTGATGGCGAAGACTTCTGCCTGGAAGATTGAGGCCAGTGTGCCCATGCTGACGCTAGCTCTGAGCTTAGATCTCTCACCATAGATCCCACATCCTACATCATTGCCTTTCTTGGAACCATCTGTATACCAGATGTGGCTTCCCTGTTCGACGTGCATTTCGTTGTTGATTAGGGAATGCAAATCGGTTATTTTCGGTTATTTTTTGTATGGAAATTATCGGTTATTAACCGATTTCGGTTAATAACCGATTCCGAAAATAACCGATTTGCATTCCCTATTGTTGATCCATTTGTCTCTAGGAGGTATTTCTACTGTGTAAAGTTTGGTGAGATGACATTCGGTGTGCGTGTCATCAGTGGGCATGCTAAGGGTTCTATTCGCAAAAACCCAGGCCTTTAGATTGGTTAATGCCTGAGAGCGCCATTTTGGCCCGTTTAGCGTGCATATTCTGTAGACGCACTGCTTGGCGTCCTTTTGCACCTGCAAGTGGAGTGGTATGATGTCCAGCAGTGCATCTAGGGCCGCTCCCGGTGTCGAGGAGTAGGCGCCTGTTACTGTTAAACAAGCCGTGCGTTACAGGCTGTTTAGAGTGTCTATTGCTGTCTTTTGGCTGGTTTTGTTACACCAGACTGCGGAGGCGTAGGTGACAATTGGCCTCACTACCGCTGTGTATAACCACATAGCAATTTGGCTCTTAAGCCCCATCTTGCTCCTGCCATTCGACAGCATGACCACATGGCCATTTTCGCTTTCTGTATAATGTTTCTCAGATGAGGGTGCCAAGTTAACTTTTGGTCGAAGGCACAGAACACCGCCTCTAGAAACCTAATATTGGCCATTTTGTTCCCGACGCAAATCACCAAACTGTGAGGTGCGGGAGGGGTGCTCACGGCGTTGCGATTGGTCGTTTCAAACATGGCGCGCTGACACGTGCAAGCGTAGGGATGGGACATCGGGGGGCACGGCAGTGCCCCCGCCAAGTCGAGCGCGAAGCAAACACGGCCGTACCATCCTTTACTGGAACCATTTCGCCGCATTTTCAGGTCCCTATTTGAGAACCTCTGGATAAGACCAGAACGCAGAAATTTTCGTCATCCAGTAAGCTATAATCACATACTTAAAATCCAAAATTTCAAGTCTGTAGGTCATTTAGTTCCGAAGTTAAGCGAAAGCAAAGTTTCGCATTTATGACACACACTCACTCACTTATGATCATCAGAATAGAACTAGTACTTCCCATAAACTCAGAGAGCTGAAATTTGGTACAGAGAAGAGAAGTTAGGGTTTAATGGCCACATAAAGGGAAAACTATAAAAACTAAGATAATCGAAGATCTGGAGTACCTGGTGACCCTGATTAGAAAACACAAGAGCCCAACCAAACTATTGGAGATCGATATACCGCCTTTACAAAAAATATTCAAATTGGTGGGCCGCTTCATTTGATGTCAAAAATCGAAGATCTAAAGTATCTGATGAAGAACCCTCAGCTGGTCTCAGCTGTATTAAGGCTCCGTCAGACATAGGCGTTTTGCTTGGTGCAACATATGTACACACTGTTTTGGTCATCCGACACGCCTTGATGAGCCTTTGGGAAAGTAGTACCCAAGATGGAGCTGATGCTGAACCCTGGCTGTACCTAGTGGAACTCGGGCTTGGTGCAACATATGCACACACTGTTTTGGTCATCCGACACGCCTTGATGAGCCTTTGGGAGAGCAGTACCCAAGATGGAGCTGATGCTGAACCCTGGCTGTACCTAGTGGAACTCAGGTTTGGTGCAACATAGGCCCACGCTATTTTGGTCATCCGTTACATCTTGATGAGCACTTGGGAACGCAGTACCCAAGATAGAGCTGATGCTGAACCCTGGCTGTACCTACTGGAACTCAGGTTTGGTGCAACATAGGCCCACGCTATTTTGGTCATCCGTTACATCTTGATGAGCACTTGGGAACGCAGTACCCAAGATAGAGCTGATGCTGAACCCTGGCTGTACCTACTGGAACTCAGGTTTGGTGCAACATAGGCCCACGCTATTTTGGTCATCCGTCACATCTTGATGAGCACTTGGGAGAGCAGTACCTGAAATAGAGCTGATGCTGAACGCTAGCTGTACCTAGTGGAACTTAGGTTTGGTGCAACATAGCCCCACGCTATTTTGGTCATCCGTTACATCTTGATGACCGCCTAGTGGAACTCTGCAACAGGCACACGACGACAAGTCGGTTAACCAAAACAAAGTGTGCCTATGTTGCACCAAACCTGAGTTCCACTAGGCACAGCCAGGGTTCAGCATCAGCTCTATCTTGGGTACTGCTCTCCCAAGTGCTCATCAAGATGTGACGGATGACCAAAATAGCGTGGGCTTATGTTGTACCAAACCTGAGTTCCACTAGGTACTGCCAGGATTCAGCATCAGCTCTGTCTAAGGTACTGCTCTCCCAAGTGCTCATCAAGATGTGACGGATGACCAAAATAGCGTGGGCTTATGTTGCACCAAACCTGAGTTCCACTAGGTACAACCAGAGTTCAGCATCAGCTCAGATCTATGTATACTAAAACCTTTACCAGAATGTAACAAACACTTTTCTGAAAACCGCATCAAAATCGGTTCAGCCAAACGCGAGATAATCGCGAACAAACATACATACGGGTCAAACTGAGAACCTTTATTTTAAGGCGGTTAAAAATACATCAACTTTGACATTTTTGTCAGTAATGCAGTCGGCAGCTATACTGCAGCAGGATTGCAGCATGCACTACTGCCGACTGAATTACTGAGGTAAATATCAAAAATTCGGTCAGCATCATCGTATTTGACATTTGCTGCAGTAATGCAGTCGGCAGTATTGTCGCAATATACTGCTGCAGGCTACAAAACGCTCGTGAAACTATTCAACGTCCATGATCATGCTTTCCAACGTCCAACGTTCAGTAATCGAGTGACCGCTCGCAACACGCGCTGTGTTCTGTGTGACTGCGCGGGCGTGATCAAAGCGGGTCGCGCGCGCAGCGCGCCGGCGGGCCGCTGCGTCCAGGCGCAGATCGCGAGCGCCACGCGCTCGCGTCACGCTCGCATCGTGCCCCGCTCACGCCGCGCTTTGAAAACGCTCATGTGTGACGGAGCCTTTAGAGATATGGTAATAAAAAAACTACTCCTAAAAAGAAAAAAAATATGTCAAATAAGAAAATCTAATAAAATAAATCAATATGCCCACGTTTCTACAAAAAGAAGTGAAATCCCACCAAAAACATTCTGTAAAAAACTAGCCAAGTCTCGATGGAGCTGCTTGTTTACATAGATTTATAAGGCATAGATTCCTAGTTCGTACACCCCCAGTGAAGCCATTTCAAGTGCGACGTCACGTCACACTCGCATCATCGTATTCGAACGGCCCTCGCAGTACTCAAAGTCAAATCGGTGTGTGTACACCTCCCGTTTAAAAATCAAAAACTACAGGAAAGATGGTTGTTTGTACAGTGAATGGGTGTCACAACACATCATATAATAAATACAAACCGCTTAATATTACATTTCACGCGTAAGTATCGAGTTTAATGTGATATTTTTACATAATCGTAAATACAAAAATCCAAATTTTCGTCAGCCGCCATTTCTTCTAAATGTTGCCAGTGTAGTGAATATTTTTTCCTCCAAATGGGACATGACGTCTACATTCTAAAATAAATACGCTCCATTAAATTTCATTGTATAATTATAGAAAATTATAATTAAGTTAATTATTTAGGTAAGTATTTACTTTTTTCTTATTTTTATTTTGTGTCATGTTCGTTTCAGTTTTCTGACTGATCTACTTCTGTCTGCGAGATGGAAGGAAAAAAATAGACTAAATCGGAATGACGCAATATGGAAACATTGGAAACGGACTAAACACAGTCGAATATGCTCTGTCCTATTTAAATTTATTCTTATTATTTTATGCACATTTGTTAAATAAATAAAAATAGTAAAAACTTATCAGCTATTTATTTAATCCTTATTTCACAAAGTACAGAAATGCAACAAATCCCAAAATAAACAAAAAGCTTTTGCTACAAAATCGAATCTACACACTTCCAAATTATTAATAACCAAGTGTGATGTTGTTAAAATTCCCCTACTTTGAGAGAAGTAAATGAATACTGGCAACATATTTTGTATATATGTGTGTGTTTGCTGAGCGTAAAACACGAGCGTTCCACGCACACATCGATCGTGTTTCGGCTTCACTTTTGGCAGGTTAGCCGTATGGAGACTATCCGTCTATGCGTTATTAGTTTAAGCTTGTTTATCTCTAAAAAGTAATGAAATCTAGTCAAAGTCGTGCCAAGTCTAAGGTTCCTTACTGCGATTTCTTTATTATCGAACGAGCGAGCGAAGCGAACGAAGTTCTTACATTCGACTTGGGACACGCGGCTGGCTAGGGGCACGTCCCGACTTTTCGATGTTTTTAAGCTGAACTATCAGAGGATAGTTTGATACTCAAGAACTTAAGTAAATTTGTTCTAATTTAAATGAAATTGGGTAAACGTGTAGTTGAGGGCATTATATTTTAGTCATTAAATTATGAGCAGGCTCGATCAAGGGGTTATTGAGCTAGAAGAGCTTAGAAGGCTATAAAGCTATTTGTGAGGGGTCTTGCTATTCTGGTCATCTTTTTGCAAGAAAGTATGGTCGAGTTTGGTATCAAATGAAAGTGCTCGGCTTGCACTTTTATAATATCGTTTTTAAATTTACCGTTTTGAAATAATTAGCAAGATAAAAATAAACATAATATAGGTATTTGACATTTGACAGGAAATATTTCGGCTTACCACAGATACAGTATCAGTTAAGGGCTCCACAGACCTTGTAATATATCCACGCGATTTTTGATCCATTGCCGCCTATAGTGGGAGATAAAATAGTAGAAATGAAATAAAATGGAACTCTAAAATTTCCATAATATAGTCGGTCAAACAAGTTTGTCAGTAGAAAAAAGCGCGATATTCAAATTTTCTATGGGACGATAACCCTTCGCGCCTACATTTTTTAGCCGCCTTTTTCTACTGACGGAAATGGCTTGACAGACTATAAATTGTTGCCATGTGTAAGCATTTTACGACAAAAATGTAACAGCTACGTAGAAAGTGGCGCCCTCATTTATTAACCGACTTCCAAATTTCAAAAGGAAGAGATTCGATTGTGATTTTTTTTAGGTTTGTTACTCCATATCTCCGTCATTACTAGACCGATTTTGAAAATTATTTTTTTTATTGTATGTATATGCATACAGATTGGTCCCGTTTTTGTCAAAACCCAGTTCTGATGATGGGATCCATGAGGAATCGAGGGAACTCCTCAAATCTTAAAGGCATACATATAGTGATTTATGTGTTTTATCAACAAATTAAGCATATACATTCAAAAAAGTGACATTTAATGAAATAGAACTGCTGATGATGATCAGAACGGAACTCTTCAACGAAACATAGTTCACGTTTGGCGATTTGTCCTCTTCGTTATGTTTGTTAAGCAAGTTAAGTTTTTAAACCACATTTTTGTCAAGCTCGAGGTCTGATGATGGTATCCATAAGGAATCGAGGGAACTCCTCAAATCTTAAAGGCATGCGTATAGAGATTTCTGTATTTACATCAGAAAATCAAGAATTTACATTAATAACTGTCGCATTTAATGAAGTGGAACTGCTGATGATGATCAGAACAGAACTCTTCAATGACTACACGTTTGGCGATTCCGAATTTCGATTTTGACGGATCCGGGCTTTTATCTGGACCTGAACCCGGACCTGGATCCGGACTTGGACCTGGACCAAGACCTAGACCTGGACCTCGACCTGGACCTGGTCCTGGACCCGGACCCGGACTCGGACCCGTACTCGGACCTTGACCCGGAAAACCACTGATACCTAAGCTAAATAAACCACTATGATTATTTACCATAACATGTAGGTATAAAGTATAATGATGCCAAACTTACTAGCCCCTCCCGCTCAAACCCCCGTACACCGCACCGCACGCGCCGTTAAGTGGGTTAGGTTAGGTTTGAACTGCGATCCTCACAGAACCGAAAAAAAGTGGGTTAGGTTAGGTTAGAACTGCGAGCCTTACAGAAACGAAATGCTACTAGAAAAGTGGTTTTCGTTAGGTTCGAACTGCAATCCTCACAGAACCGAACTGCTATCAGAGAAGCGGGTTCGTGAGGCTAAAACTGCGACCCTTACAGAAACGAAATGCCACGTACTAGAAAAGTGGGTTGTTTTACCTCCTTTTCTACATTAGTGCACCATCTATGTACAATAATCTTTCCCCGGCCCCCATAGAATTTTTTTTTTCTTGAAAATTATTTTCTACTATTTCATGTCGAACTATACGAGTAAGTAGGTGCAACAAAGTCAATCGCTCTATATATTTTTTGGTAAACCGCGAGTTCTCAGTTCGGGGCGAACTACTAGTTATAGTTAATGTTGTGTGACTTGGCCGTTGAAGGGTACACAAGGGTACAAAACCAGGTGCTCCATGACACCAAACATACAGTATAAAAAAATATTTCCAGTACAGACGGACTTCTAATAATTGATAGAAGTCCGTCTGTACGTCTATTTTATGTTAGATCGATGGTCGATTTGACGCTTCAAAAAGTAGTGTTTGTTTCAGGCTCGCCTATACATAAGTATTATTGAAATACGCAGCTTTATCAAGCCTACAATTGACTGGTTATTGAATCAACGTTTTCCAAGTGGCAATTTTCCATCGTCAATGGGTAGCGGTTCTGGCGACAGATTGGTGCAATGGTGTCATGGAGCACCTGGTTTTGTACCCTTGTGTACCCTTCAACGGCCAAGTCACACAACATTAACTATAATAATAAAAAAAATCGCAGTAAGGAACCTTAGACTTGGCACGACTTTGTCTAGATTTCATTACTTTTTAGAGATAAACAAGCAGCTCCATTGAGACTTGGCTAGTTTTTTACAGAATGTTTTTGGTGGGATCACATTTATAATACTTAACTCTATTAGCGAAAGTTTTCCCAACATCTTTATTTATATATTTAATTTATATTTGTATATATATCACGTCCAGAAGTAATTTATTAATGTAATCTACCACCAGAAGAATAACAACTTATCAGAAATCATCTATACATACTTAAAAATCCTAAACGTTGCATACCGCTCTTACAATGCAGGTACGCCGCGCGACACAAAACATTTTTTTTAACAGAGTTATGAAAAAAAAATGTTTGACAAGTTTACTATTCTGTATAGTAGGATAACTGGGCTATTCACAGGTATTTTTTTTTCTAGAGCAAATCCTCATAGTATAAATTTTGTAAAGGTTTTCGAATAAAAAAATTAAATCTTTTTTTTTTAATTTTGTATTTTTCAAATTTTTTGTATGGGTGAGTGAAAATTTAGTCACAGAAATGAATTCTTCATCCTCGAATTATACGAAAATGACACCAAACTTAATATAGTTGCGAGATGTATGCAGTTATAAAGCTTGAGTGAGGCGCGCCGGAGGCACTTTTCCTCCCCCCTCCCCTGCCCACCTGCTGGGGGAAACCTCTTGGCAACCGGGCTTAATCAGCTCAGGTTACCCCCAGGAACACCTGTTCCAAGCGGTTTGCTTTGTCTCCAAAATGCAAGGTACCCTTAGAAAACGGGACCTTAGATCTCCTGCTCTGATCCTATAATCGCTGCTCCGACACGGTGATGCTGGGTTCAAGAGTCTGAAACAGAGGCAGTATTCTCGAACGACTGCTGTCCGCCTAACAGCTGTGTTCCCCCCTCTGTAGCCCCATAATAGGCGCGCATGACATTCTCGTTCATGTCTCGAGTCCATCTCATGCGTCGCACTATACCACCGGTAGCGGGAGCCGTGGGCGGGGCAGGATGTCCCGCATCCCCAAGCGTGCCGGCAGCGGTGGCCGCCCTCGTCGCGCAGGTGGTCGTGGCGGCGGCGGCGGCGGCCCGCTCTCGTCACTGGACCCGTCTGTGTCAGGCGCCGTTGCGAACTCGTCGCCTGACGACGATGTGGACGCGGGCGGGGGTGGTGGGCGTGCGCTTGTTGTTACCGCTTTAGCTCGACTTCTTGTTATCATTTCTAATTGCCTAGTTTTGCCGGTGGTGTATGACAGATGTCAACACGGTAGTAACGACTGCAATCCATGATCGCGGTGTTTATACTCAATTATATGAATTGTCCGCATGTTTTACAAATAACTCGGTTCACACATGGGTATATTATCAGTCTTTTAGGGCAAAAACCACATGTAAAAATATATTTTTTTTAAAAGAAATGTAAAAGGACGTCTGTCAGTGTCAGCGGTTTTTTTTTACTTTTTATTATTATTGTTTTAAGTTGTTTGCAGAAATCGCGAAGCGTCTGGTTGACGTAACTGGTGACCGAAGAGCTGGCGGCTACCTCGCACAACGTATCAGCATTGCGATACAGCGAGGAAATGCCACCAGCATCCTTGGTACAATGCCTCAGGGGCCTATTTTAGATTTAAGCTAGTTAATAATTTCGTTTAGTAGTACCACTGTATATATATATTGTATGTAAATAAATGATTAAAAAAATATATTTATAATTCCTTTGCTTACTTACATAAAAGTAGTCCCAGTGTTATGAATTTCATTTCTATTTAGTAATATAAGAGTTAATTTTAATTCTCCCTTTATTAAGTGTATTTTTTTTTATTTTAAACTTGTTTTTATAATTTTGAGTTTAGTGAATTGGGAAAACTTTTATAAAGTGTTTGTTAATACGTAGGTACTTTATTTCTTGTTTTCAACGTATTCAATTTCATTATTTAATGTTGCATTGTAATGATACTAGTTAAGTATAATGCATTAAATTCGTAAGTGATTACATTATGATAAGAGCCTCTACCATCAGTTTTAACATTGACATAACGCACACGTCTACGTAATTTACTTTCTGTACATCTCGCTTGCACTATTGCTCGCATATGCGAGTACGAGCGAGATGCATAGAAAGTAAGTTACGTAAACGTGAGCGTTGTCAATGTCAAAACTGGTGGTAGCCGTAAAGAGGTAGGTACATAAAGTATACTTAATAGCTTTGCTCGGAAAACGTATTAAAAACTCAAAAATGCGCGTTTTCCCAGATATAAGACCTAGCTAGATCGATTTTTCGCCCTCGAAAACCCCCATATAGCAAATTTCATCGAAATCGTTAGAGCCGTTTCCGAGATCCACGAAATATATAAATATAAAATAAATAAATGAATATTATAAATATTATATAAGACAATTAATTTACACAGATCGACCTAGTCCCACAGTAAGCTCAGTAAGGCTTGTGTTGTGGGTTCTAGACGACGATATATATACATACATACATAC
The DNA here is from genome assembly GCF_910591565.1 of Cydia splendana. Classification (NCBI taxonomy): domain Eukaryota; kingdom Metazoa; phylum Arthropoda; class Insecta; order Lepidoptera; family Tortricidae; genus Cydia; species Cydia splendana. The sequence continues at coordinate 4,874,593 of NC_085983.1, read as the reverse complement.
ATACATACATCACTGGCTCAGTGACCCAAAGTGGATCTTGGCCTCTGACACAAGAGAGCGCCACTCTGCCCTATTCTGCGCCACTTCACGCCAGTTGGGTATTCCGAGGGCGGACAGGTCTTTTTGGGCTTCGTCACTCCAGCGGTATCTGGGACGCCCCGATGGACGTTTTCCGCCCGGGTGGCGAATTTACAAAGCCTATACTGATAAGGTCCAGATGCGAACTGAACTGGATTAGCTTTTGTTTGGACAAAACTTGACCAAACCCTAATCCAGTACAGTACAGAAATTTACTGAAATCGTATAGACTTTGTTGGCTAAATTAATATGGATATTATTGCTACAAATCCTAGTTTGTTGCGATCTAAACTTGAATAATATTTTAGTAATGACTCCGATTGTATTGTAATAATTACCGTTCGTGCTAATTACTTAAAAATGCCTAATTTTTTTTTTCATTTAAGAACTATATCAGTTGAGATTTCTTATTAGGACATGTTTAATGTGAAATCGTAATACAATTTTATAAGTCGACTGTATTTTCTAATACATAACGAAGTAGATGATTTATTTAAGGACCAAGATTTACTACGGTGTTCTGCCTTTTCTCCGAAGTTTTATTGTCCGAATTTCACTTGCCAGACAACTTTTCGCAGATGATTTACTTTGGCAACCAACATTTGCCAAATTTTCATCATGACAACGTTTTACTTTATAGAATTATTGTTAAGTAGATTATTACTATGTGTACAACGTTTTGGAGTACATTTCTTTGGTCAAATCATTCAACTTGCTAGATATTTATTAATACGATATCGTCTAGTCATTTGAGAGAGTTCACTGAGTCAAGATAGGTGCGACGACGAGCGAAGCGAGGAAGAGCGTGTTAGGTGAACTGCGACCAAACAGCGAACCGACTTTTTTTTTTACATAGAACGACTTTTCTGGCAACAGTTCATTTTCCTGGGGGTTGCAGTTCTAACCTAACCTAAGCCACTTTTCTGGCAATAGTTCATTTTCTTGAGGATCGCAGTTCTAACTTAACCTAACCCACATTTTTGGTAACAGTTCGTTTTCTTGGGGGTTGCAGATCAAACTAACCTAAACTACTTTTTTGGCAATTTACATGAATACTAAATGAAAAGTAATTTAGTAAAAAAATAATTGTTGAAATCAATATTCAGTGAACTTTAGTGTCGTACAAATAAAACTCGATGAATAATATTGAATAATGACGGCGAGACTCCGCTCGACTAGGTATTGTGAGAGCATTAATGTTTAAATATATCGCGACAAAATCTAAACCATTTGAGTAAATGAGTATTATTAAAATTTAGATATCACATTCAAACGTGCCTGAACTTACTAAACTCGACTAGGTTTTGGCGTGAATAATATTTGAAAATATGTATGCAAAAAGCTAATCCATTTCAGTGACTACTTTTTACCGAAACGGTATAGATATTGTCAAGTAATATGCATAAACAAAAGCTCTCCTATTAAAATCTGAGTCGTGACTGAAATAGTATAGCTTTTGTAAATTCGCGCCCGGGTGCCCCACATACGCTCTTCTCACAGCACGATCCTCCCCCATCCTGTCCAGGTGACCGAGCCAGCGGAGTCGTGTGGCTTTGATCTCGCCAATTATATTGGGCATCGCAACAAGCTCCTCTAGCTCCCTATTTTTCCTTCGCCTCCAAGTCCCATCTTCCTCTCTGATAGGCCCCAGAATCTTCCGCCAGATTTTCCTCTCCGCCACTAAGAGCTTGCTCTCTTCTTTCTGAGTCAGCGTCCAAGCTTCACACCCATACATCAAAATTGGTCTAATTACAGTCTTGTAGACTCGAATCTTGGTCGGTCTACTGATCAGCTTGGACACTAAGACTCGATGGAGCACTGCCGAGCATCTTAGGGCGTTTTGGATTCGGATATCTATCTCTTCCTCCCTTCGGTTGGTATCAGTTACTGTGCAACCAAGGCACCTAAAAAGATCCACACCTTTGTAGGTCGTTGCTCCAACTACTAGGTCTTCTCTTTTCACTCTGGTGTTCTTGTACCTTTTCATTTGGAGATATTCAGTTTTCTGGTGGTTGATTCTGAGACCTATCTTCTCCCCTTCCTGCTCCACAATTCTAGCCATGGCTTCCAGATCCCTTTTGTTTTGAGCCAATAACCCCAGGTCATCAGCATAGCCAATGATCTTATGTCTGCCGTTCAACTCTACACCCCCATCATACATAAGCAATTTTCGAACGACGTATTCGAGTGCCAAGTTGAACAGCATTGGCGAAAGGGCGTCTCCCTGCTTCAGGCCAGTGCCAACTGCAAATTCGGCCGTCAGTTCTCCGCAAGCTCTTACCCTCATCTTGCTCACTTTGGTAGCTACAATAACCATGTTCACCAATTTTTCTGGTACTTTGAAGTACCGCAAAATCTTGTACAGTGTATCTCTGTCAACACTGTCGTGTGCTTTGGCAAAGTCAACAAAAAGCATGTGGATATTTTGTGCGTACTCCCATTTCTTCTCCATCAGCTGTTTCAACAGAAATATCTGATCCACAGTGCTGCGGTTCTGGCGGAAGCCACACTGGTAGTCACCGAGTATGTTTTCGGCATAAGGCTGAAGTCGACCCAATAAGACATATGAGAGGACTTTATATGCCGTTGGCAGCAGTGCAATACCCCTGTACACTGACGACTGACGATATATATAATATACACAAATATATAAATACATATATATGTCGGACCCTGACACCAGAAAGGCGTATTGCAGCGTTATAATTCATTATTTTAGACGCCTGTATAAAATCGATTAGCAATGTTGAGCTACGTATTATTTGGTTGTAACAAAATAAATAAAGTTGTGTAGACAGTAACTCCGTCTATTGGCGCATTGTTGAAATAAAGTTGCGTAGAGAGTAACGCCATCTATTGGCGTGTTGTTGAACTGAGATGACAGGTAGAAGGCTTTGGAACGTCGAGAGGTTTCTCTCGAGTGAGCGTAGGCACGAGTTGGCATTTTTGTCGGTATGTTGGTAGACTGGTCGAGCAGGTTTGCCAACTTGACTTTGAGGCGGGAGCAGAGAGGCTCCGCCGCTGGTAGTTCTTCTTGATCGGACCGCGCTAGAGATCGGACATACTCGTTAGCCAACCTCGTGCCTAACTCGCTACGTTCCTGAAGGCTTATACCTAAAGGATTATTCTGATAGCTTATAGAATCCCGTGTTGTTTAACCATTTAGCTAAGTGTTTTATTTCAAGTGTTATTTTGATTTCTTATGTTTCATTAGAAGCTTACTTTTGTGAAATAAAGAAAGGATGTGTTATGTGTTGTTGCCGGTTCCATATAGGGCTAAATCTTCTCATGTTAGAGGCGTAGGGTTGGAGCCGGCCTAGCTTGATTTGAATAAAGATTTGAACGGTTTCATGTGATCTTTTCATTCTCAATTTAACCAGTCAACATTCTAATAGCAATTAATTCTTTTCATCATTTAGTTCTGAAATATAGTAGGCATTAGTATGGTTAACGAGTCCTAAGGTTTATTTCATGCACTGGTAGCATGGTAGCATACTGGTTTAGCTGTGAAGTAATACATTATCGTACTACCCCACGCGCCCACCGCCTTTGAGACCATCGGTATTCGATATACACGGTGTGGCCTGTAACACGAGCAAAGAATTAAAACATAGATTGTACTCCTCAAACGGTGACACTTTTGTTCAACAACTTTTAAAAATTATGAAGTATTTAGACTCCCTATTTTTCATACAAAATAAATATTATCTTCAATGGACGCCATCGCCACGCCATATTATTGTGATTGACGTTGCTTGTCACGCCTTAAACATAACAAAATTCGCAATACATTGCGTCTTAGAATAAACTTTAAAGTGTAATAAAAATCAAACCACAAGTTATTTTTAAAAGTCGCTGAACAAATGTTGGTCAGTATGAGGAGTACAGCCTACAGTTTAATTTTTTGCTCATGTTACAGGCCACACCCGGTATTATATACATAGAAAACATCCATAACTCAGGAACAAATATTTGTGATGAACACACAAATAAATGCCCATACCGGGATTCGAACCCGGGACCTCCTGCTTCGTAGGCAGGGTCACTACCGACTAGGCTAGGAGGCCGTTATATAAATAAATATACAGGGTGGCCTATTTAGATCGGCTAGTATGGGAAAATCTGAAACTATAAGACATACGACGATCTCTTCTTAGGAACCATGTCATTGATTTTAGTAACAAGAAAAACTGCATTCATACATTTAAAAAAAAATGTGTACTCAGCTCGGGAATTGAATCCAGACTTTTTGAAAAACATAACTAACACTCTTTCTATTTAGATATCGATTGTGTAGGCCTTAAGCAGTAAGTGTTACTATGAAACATGATGTCTGAAATCGTCTATTACAAACCTGTCAACCGGACATTTCACCCAGTTGGACCATTAGTACTTTTTTTTCCCAACCGGTTATCTGGTTTGCTGGTTATTAATAGGCAATCCTGACCTACACCCTGGCTGGAGGGTTGAAACTTTTTTTTCCTAACTATTCATCCAAGCTGCAAACAAGGTGTTCTGTTAGTATTTTTTTCCTAATCAGCCAATTAAATTGCCAACCAGGTGGTCAGTTAGTAAATTTTTCCCAACAGACCAATTAGAAATGCCAGCTGGTCGGTCGGTTAGTATATTTTTCCCGAAAGGCCAACCAGACACACCAGCTGATTGGTTGGTTAGTACATTTTTCCCAACAGATCAATTAGAAATGCCAGCTTTTTGGTCCGTTAGTATATTTTCCCTTACTTATAGTATGTAGATTTGGATCTGGCCCCGAACGGCTTATCCTTTGTCTATTGTTAAGTGTCTAGTCCGTAGATTTGGAACTGGCCCCGAACGGCTTATCCTTTGTCTATTGTTAAGTAAATCGGCACGTGCCACTCCCTGCATAAAAAATGGTGCAGTCACTTTAACTGCTTATTGAATTACAAGTTTACAACTCCTATGGAAATTGCAATAAGGTTCAAAATGAACTAATGGCAAAATATTTTTTCTAGGCTGTGTGTAGTCCATTTGACTTGCCGGCACTCAGTACTATATACGGTTACTGAGTGCCGGCGAGTCGAACGCTACAGAACCAGTCTAAAATGTATCGTCGAGATGCGTAACAAAGGCGCGTTATCGGAGAGCGCACCTACACTGGTTTTTTGAGCGTTGGACTAGCCCGCGATGAGGTGCCAATTAGAATAAATTAAGACCCCTTTTTGCAGGTAAGTAGCACGTGCGGTTTTACTTAACAATAGACAAAGGCTTAGCCGTTGGGGCCCATTACAAAACGACAAACTATACACCAACGAAGCTCACGTCTTAAAAAAAACCCGGCCAAGAGCAAGTCGAGCCATGCCCAGTGTAGGGTTTTTTAATCGCCCGTTCGTCATAAAAGGGCATTGTTTATGTTGGTTGGCACCGCCTTCAAAAACTTAGTAATTACCCGGATGATTATGAATTTCTTCAATTTTCCAAAATTTTCAAATCAGTTTTGTTTAACCTTAGGAACAATCGTGCCAAGCTGCATCGCCTGAGACAAAAGTGCATACTCACTGCACTTACTTACCCTACGAATACAAAATCAAAAAATTATAAATTTAGAAAGGTTGTATTTCGGAAACTACAATAGAAACTATTCCCCGATTCTGGCCCCACCTCTCAGTGGTCCCCGATCCTGACCCCAGGGCCGATCCACCGCCCCTGCTGACCCTAAAAAAAAAATAAAAAAAAAAAAAACAAATAGCCCCCCATTTGAATTGATTGCGCTAGGTCTCAGCAGCGCCCGGCGCCTCCTTCGAGTACTTACGAAATACGCTAATTAAACAATACACCTTGCTCACCACGGTAACAATAGGCTTATCGACCCTTTTCTATTGTTAGATCTCGACTCGGGCGCGTTATTGTGTTACCGGGCATACTACCTGGACCCTCCTTACCTTCACCCACCGACGTCTCCATTCATGGCTTCTTTATGTGTGTATACTGTAGGTGTTTGTGATACATACACTCGGCGTCACGGAAATCGCACACCCACGGATTTTTGTTTCAAGCCGTTATAAACCTTATGTTGTTGAAGGTAAAGTATGAGTGTGTGGGATCATTTTAAAGAGAATTTAACCCTTCATTTAAAAACAATGCAATAGTTACTAAAGAGTAAAAAAAGGCACCTTTTTTAATAAGAAATAAAAATCGTATATTCATGCAAAAAAATCAACAAATTAAAACACAATAAAATCAACAAATATCGGAATACAAATGCCTAAAACTAAACTTAAAACCTAGTGTTGCCTCCTCTGGCCTTAATGACTGCCTCCATGCGAGCCTTCATGGACCTCACGAGAGACACGACGTATTCTTGAGGAATAGCATCCCACTCTTCAATGACGGCATCTCGAAGCTGTTCCAGGGTCGCAGGTGCAGGATTACGTGACCGCACCTTCCGTTTTAGCTGATCCCAAAGGTGCTCTATGGGATTCAGGTCCGGACTCCTTGCTGGCCACTGCATGACGGTGATCCCAACCTGATCAAGGTAGTCCCGAACAATCAACGCTGTGTGGGAGCGGGCGTTATCCTGCATGAATGTGAATCCAGGACCGACAAATTCGGCGTATGGAACCACATGGTCCTCCAGGATCTCTGTGATGTACCGATGAGCAGTCATGGATCCCTGGCCTCGACCACCACCAGTGCGGGAAACACAAACGAGCTCGGTTTTGCCGGCGAGGGAAATGCCACCCCAGAACATGCAGGATCCTCCTCCGTATCCGACGGTTTCTTCAAGACAGGCCTGTGAATAACGTTCCCCTTGCCTCCTGTACACTTTTCTGCGCCTATCGTTGCAGAACAGGCACACCCTGGTCTCATCGGATCGGATGGCCTTCCATTGGTCGACCGTCCAATCCTTGTGTTCGCGAGCAAACTCACGTCTGACTCGCCGATGCTCTGCCGTCAATTTGGGACCCGTAGCCGCTCTATGGGGCATGATCTTCTTCTCCCGCAACCTTCTTCTTACTGTAGAGACACTCACCACCGTTCTCCGAACTGCTTGCAGCTGTTGCTGCAGCTGGACAGCGTTGGAGAAACGGTTCCGCAAAGACGTCGACACAATAAAGCGGTCGTCTCTTTCGGAAGTGCAGCGTTGTCCTCCGGATCCAGGCTTCCTGGTGAAGCTTCTAGTCCTCTGGAATCGATGAACTGCTCGGAGAACTCGGAAACGGCTTATGTTGAGTTGCCGAGCAACCGCAGACTGCGTCATTCCTGATTCCACCAGGGCTACTGCTTGAGCTGCTTCTGCTTCCGTGGTATCCATTTTCTTGGGGTGTTTTCTTTCTCCAGCTGTTCCGGTGTGACCTCTGTGAACTCTGGATACCGAATGACCCATATTCCACTTTTACCCCCCCTTTTAAACCTATCCAAGGTAACGCAACTAGCGACCCTTACAACGCGTATTGTAGGTGTTCTTTCAGAACGCCGTAATTTCGTGATTATTATTATTTTTCCCAAAAATGCTTTACTCATGTTTTAATGCTTATTAATTGTGCTTTTAAATGATGTATATATTGTGAGGGTATAATACATATGATAAGAGCTATATTCGCTTAAAACAAAAATCGGTGGGTGTGCGATTTCCGTGACGCCGAGTGTATTAGCGATAGGTATTTGCAATAGGTATTAGCGATAGGTATTTGCAATAGGTATTAGCGATAGGTATTTGCAATAGGTATTAGCGATAGGTAGAGTCTGTGCGGAAAGAGAAGAGTCGTGGCAGAAACGGGAACTATCATTTTAAATTTTATATGGCAATCAAACCTTTGACACCTGTCTTGTAAAAAGTAAACAAACTTCTGTCATTGTATATTTTTATTAACAAAAACCGCAAGTTTTATGTATAAAATATTTTCAAAACACGATGAAACCGTACATAAAACCACAAGAAAAATTATATTTAACATTGTTCGGTTTTGTCAGCGGGAAGAAAACGGCTAAAAGCCGACTATCGACTTACAAAAAGTCGCGGAACGTGTTTCCGCTATTCACGGGTATTGATGTTGTATTTAATATTAAATAATTACCTATTTAATAAGCCCCTAAGTAACTTGTCTCCGGTACATAATCGGTAAGTATATATATTCATTCAAAATATATTAATTTTCATAAATATGCAGGTCGTTCATGATCTTTAAATTACTGACAAATAGTCTTGATACTTGCCATTTTATGCATATTTATATGTAATTTTTTTTTTCAGGATTGTGTAAAAGTACCTACGGTATCTCGAATAAAAGACCGCTAAGTAGGTGATATGCAAGAATTCGTAATCTACGTGCCGGATTCAAGCACATCCAGTTCCTCACATCAGTCCCTGGTTGTTCTGAAGCTAGCTCAAACATAAGTGACATTGAATATTTTAATTCAGACTTCGATTACAAAGAATAAAACTTTTTCATAAAAATATTTCTTTATTTGTAAGTTCGTTTACTAGGTTCTGTTAGTTACGAAATTATATTTCATATGTAGCAGACTTTTCGGCGAAGTAAAATATCGTGAGATGAGAGAACCTGACATATCCCAATAAGGCCTATCTACTGCACTATTTTTATTCATATTCATATTTATTACTAATAATGTACACATACATTACAAGTCAAGTTTACAATAAAATAAATAAATCCCAGATAAAATATATATCTGGGATATCCCAGATAGTAAAATTACAGTTCTATTGCCCAATTTCTACCCGATCTACCCGGTTTTGAATTAAAATAACTGTTGAACTGCACAGATTAGGCAGTACATAAATGAGACTCTATCTTGTTTGGTACTAAAATTACAGTTGTATTGGGCAGATTCTTAACTAGTTTTAGCAGTTTTGTCAATCGCACTGTCACTTTTTAGTATCTGAGACATAAAAACAAGAGTGTGTTTTAAAAAGAAAACTAGTGCCTGCGCTAAATCAGAGGATTGATTTGACGAGCCGACACCACCACCAGGCTCCGTTTAGTAAGCCGTGGTAAAAAACCGGAACAAAAGGGATACAAGTATCATGACCTTTAGTGTCGTACTATAATCACGTGACCAGTGTTGTCAGCATAGCAAAAACCATAAAATAGCACTGGCGCGCCCTCAAATCCCACGACTCTTCTCTTTCCGCACAGACTCTATTTGCAAAAGCTACTTATTTGCGATGCGATTGCGATTATCTTATTATCTTACAACCTCTTGGAGCTATTTCGATTTATAAGGTTCTAACCTAACCTAACCTAATTAGAATTTACACATGTAATCCGTCGGTAGCCTAAACTAACCTAAACCTTCTTTTACCAAACCTAACTTGACCAAACCTAACTTCTCATTTCAAACTAACCTGCTTTCACCTAGTCTTCGTTCAAGTTATGTTTTAACCTAAATACCTAAACTTACCTATCCAAACTAAAGCATCCTACATATCGTCATACGTAATGTACAAAGCGCTGCAAAGGTACTCCCTTGTGATACTTTACTTACCTACTAATACTTATCCCCCGTTTGGCCTATTTTGACAGAATGGTAACTACGAAACCCTACACTGAGCATGGCCCGACATGCTCTTGGCCGATTATTTACCGACAAGTTGGGTGTGTTTGAGGACTTATATATAATTAATATAAATGAAGGTATGGTTGCACACAGGGTCCGTTGGTATTTATGTTAGAGCTCGTGTATAGATTAAAATCACAACACTCAATACTAAAATATTATAATTTTATATGTAAACCTGTGTCGTGTTCTATAAAGTGATTACTACTACTACTAAATTATATTTAATCCTAACCAACTCTCAGTTGACTTCTGTCCCCAGGCACAACACCCGCCTGGAGAGAGTTTCTATCTCTCTATTACCCTTTCTACATTCCATAAACATAAAACTATGATCTCGAGTAAGGATTCCTGGAACAACTCACAGCTGGATCCAAATACAACATAATATCCTCTATACCATAAACTTTCCCAGCATTCATATTATAATTTAGAGCTTCACAAACTCTACACAAAGCTAAAGATCTAGTACCAAAAAAACCATGTTCTTCCACAGTTTCAAAATTAATTCTCCACGCGTGATAAGACAATAATTTAGTCATATTGTCACGTATAGCGTAGATTTTTCTAGCTAAATGCTTTACAGAAGCAAAGTTATCCATATGTATAAAAGAGTTTGGGGGTAAAATCTTAATACAGTCTACTAAAGGTGCTCCCATGATGATAGGTATGGCGCCTTTTGAGTATGCGTGATGGAAAACTTTTTCTGATATGTATTGGCGGCATTTTGAGTTTTCTATTACGATGTAGAATAGGTACTCGGCTATTATTGGGCAGTCTTCCCTGATGTGACCGGGGCACCTGTAGAGAACAATATAAACAATTATTGTCAAGGAAGGAAATGTAGGTATTTGCTGGCTTTTGCATTACACGACCTTGGGAGTCCGTTTAATTCACTACGATTTTTTAGGGTTCCGTACCCAAAGGGTAAAACGGGACCCTATTACTAAGACTTCGCTGTCCGTCCGTCCGTCCGTCCGTCCGTCTGTCACCAGGCTGTATCTCACGAACCGTGATAGCTAGACAGTTGAAATGTTCACAGATGATGTATTTCTGTTGCCGCTATAACAACAAATACTAAAAACAGAATAAAATAAAGATTTAAATGGGGCTCCCATACAACAAACGTGATTTTTGACCAAAGTTAAGCAACGTCGGGAGTGGTCAGTATGTGGATGGGTGACCGTTTTTTTTTTTTGCTTTTTTTTTGTTTTTGTTTTTTTGCATTATGGTACGGAACCCTTCGTGCGCGAGTCCGACTCGCACTTGCCCGGTTTTTTATCTACTAATATTGGTTCTCGAGAGCATATTTTAAGGGCTGTGTCATGGAAGCAAACAATTTCTCCGACTTCATTATTAATCCAGTCTTAACGGAATTGGTATAGATGATTCCAACTGAAATGGTAAATTAAGGTTAATATTAACGTAATTAACGCTAATTAATCATTAGGGTCGAAATTGTTTATACCAATTCCGTTTATACCACTCCGCTGTACCGAAAATGCTATAAAATTTAGGATGTCTGCTGATCACTCACTTATTCGTATGATTCTTAATAAGCGCGCATTTTCCGAACACGTCCACGTTAATAAACCTCTGCAGCTGCATCAAAAACTGCATCCGAAATCCGAGACAGCGCGACATTATAATTGCGGCCAAAATGTCCGTCTGTTTTCGTTTCCAATATGGAACGAGTTCTTTCAACTCTTTGTCAGTTCTGTCGTTTAGTTTCGGATACCGAAGAGGTATTGTCCGGCCATACGGTACTGGGATATCAGAGTCGGATCTGAAAACATAGGTATAAAATTCAAACCGGCTGCGGTCAAAAAATAGAGAACTGAATTTCTACAAGAATAGTACGGCTACCATTAGCACAGAATAAATAATAGTACTAGGTACAGAACAGTCTTGAGGTCGACCGGAGTCGCTAGCGTAAACGTCAAATGAGTCTCTTAACCAGTGGGGAGACACTCCTGACTTCCGTCGAACTCGGCTCCGTTCGGCTCAGCATTGCTCCGAGCAATTATTAGGGTTCACCACTTGACTTCCTTTTGCGTGCACGACCACAGATAAGATAATCACTTGAATTTTGACAACCCTAAATAGCCGAAAGGGATAGTGCCATATATTAGAAAGGGATAGCACGATTCAACCCTGAACCGCTGTCAAACTTCGGGTTTGTAGGAAGTGTCCTTTCTGTACGTAACGGCAGTAGGTACCTTCAAACTCGGATATATCCATCCGTCAGATTATGCGATTTTGGTATTAAGAAAAGGTAATAGGATCAATATTTGTTTAGAGGGTCGAGTGGATTTATCCGATTGTGAAGTTAAGCGACACAAATGTAAACTCATGGTAGCCGTAATAGGTAGATACATAGTAGATACATCATAGCTCAAAGTTAAATTTCTTAAAATGTTAACTTTGCTGGTATTTAATTAATATTAATATTGGTTGTTTGCAGAAATCGCGAAGCGTCTGGTTGACGTAACTGGTGACCGAAGAGCTGGCGGCAACCTCGCACAACGTATCAGCATTGCGATACAACGAGGAAATGCCGCCAGCATCCTTGGTACAATGCCTCAGGGGCCTATTTTAGGTTTAAGCTAGTTAATAATTTCGTTTAGTAGTACCAGTGTATATATGTATATTGTATGTAAATAAATGATTTTTGATATTGGTAATACTTTCCCAGTCGTGATCCGGGTGTCACCTTTCATATCAATTAAGTAATCCTATTCATACCTGTATGTCATAGACCAGTTAAAGACATTAGCCAGTTGCGAAAAACTGGGTCTATTCTGCCGTGAAACGGTAGCGAATGTGTTTATTGGAGACTCGTCCGTCCAGAATATCCAGCGTTGGTACGGCTTGCGGTTCTTCACATCTGGTAGAGAGCCTGCAAAAATAATATGGATTTTCAAGGCTAATGGGAAGCAGTCTCCGTAGCCTATGCGTCTGCATCGCCAGAGTTGTTACATGCGCGTTGCGCCCTCGTTGAGCTCTGGCGAAGTGACCTTACTCACCGGCAGGAACACACCACTATGAGTAGGGTCTAGCGTTATTTGGCTGCGGTTTTCTGTAAGGTGGAGGTACTTCCCCAGTTGGGTTCTGCTCTAGACCTGGAATGACATCCGCTGTGCTGTGCCCTACCACACAAAGCTATATGACATTAACCGTGTCCATACCTTTCTTTTGGCACAGAATAAATAATAGTACTAGGCACAGAAGACTCACTCTCTAACAAAACGCGTCTGTTACGATCAGGACAGATATGGCCGCTAGGTGGCGACAGCGCCCCGCGCGGCTTATGGCTAGCCACCAAAATTGGTGTGGAAGGGATGTACTTTTAGCCACATGTAGCAAAGCGACGAAATCGCGGAGTGAGCCACGCCTGCTTATGGACGAAGTTTAAGGACATACCCGGGACCAAATGAGTGGTTATCACTATGAAGCGGACTCTATAAAATCACAGATAAAATGTATAGACCGACCGCTTAAATGAGTGTGGCGGCAAGTGTATGGCGCCGCACCTTCCCCGTCGTTCCGTACCGCGCAGGCGAGGACTCATTAAAGCGGTCGGTCTATAGTACCTAGACATGACTGTGCTTTACAGGTCCGAATGCTTATTTCATGCACTGGTAGTATACTAGTTAAACTGTGAAGTTGTAACTTCACAGTTTAACTATTGTATCGAGGACATGCGCCCCCGCCTTGGCCATCCCGCCGTCAGGTATATTAAAACCTAAGTACTTACTTAGTTCTTAAGATATGTACTCGTATGGTGATAGTCTTAGAAAAATGTATACAAATTGTTAACTTTTGTAATGTCCACAGAAAAGACGTCGGTTTTTAAATGTCCTACGAACCATTTAAACCTTGTAGTAGATTCACAACAACAGCGTCCATGGATGAAAGAAAACTGTTATTGTCTTCAAAAAACTTGCAATTTGTCACGCTGCATCCCAATAACGGGTCACTAACACTGAAATGAAATCGGTAAAGATTAGTAATAACTTCACATACTTAAATTACAAAAAAATTAAAACCATCACCGCAATGAAACGGGTGAACCGATTTTGTTCAAACGTATCTAAGAACCAGCGTTCAAATAAAAAACCGGACAAATGCGAGTCGGACTCGCCCACCGAGGGTTCCGTACTTTTTAGGTTTTTTTTTTTTTCATAAACAATTTTCATAGTCAATCATCATTTCAAATCTTATAAGATACTTATAACAAGACATACAAAACACCAAATTAAATACACTTTAAAAAATAATAATAATGAAAAAAAATCTAATTCTAATGTCATGAACAATAAATATTGAAATTAACTGTTATTAAAAGGAAAATTTAAATTAAAAACATAATTAGAACAATATAGGCAATAATATTTCATATGTAAAGCCAAAATTAATATTTATTATTCATGTCAAATATATGAATTGAAAATCTTAAAATATTTGTAGACATAATAATTGCATTAATCTAAATTTTTACTAAAATATTCCTCCACGGAGTAGTAACATTTTTCCAACAAGAAAGCATTTAACTTCTTTTTAAACAGAAAACTATTATAGATTGCCTTCATGCTAATGGGTAACTGATTGAACAGTCTCATCGCTTGATAATTTGCAGATTGTTTGACCACTGTTAGCTTGCTCATAATAGGTTGTGGCAAATCTTTCCTCCTAGATGCAAGACGTCTCTCCTTCTGTTCTTGTGTTTCAATATCCTTGATATTTTTAACCAAATCTGTCAGAACTACTAATATATACAAACAAGGAATGGTTAGAATTTTGAATTGAATAAAGTAGAGTTTACAAGAAATTTGCGGAATTCTGGCAATAATACGAATTGCTCTTTTTTGCACAACAAATGCAGCCTGGATATTATACTTATAACTGTTGCCCCAAAATTTAATACTGTAACGATACTTGGATTCAACCAGTGCATAGTATACCATTTTCAATTCAGCTAAGCGCAGTTCATCGCGAAGACTTCTGAGAGCATAGCACGATGAATTTATTGAATTAACAATCGCCGAAACCTCAGGTTTCCAGTTGAGCAAACAATCGACATTAACGCCCAGAAACCTTCCCGTTACGACTTGTTTAACTGGTTCACCTTCAAGATTTAGCTGCAGAGAATCACGAACTCTTGTTGTCGATTTAAAGAGAAGTGCATTGGTTTTTTCGCAGTTTAATTTGAGGTTATTTATCTTTAACCAGAACTGGAAAGTTTCAAGAACATAATTTACCTTAGCATTTAGCTCTGAAATGTTGTCTGCCGATATGACAGCATTAGTGTCATCAGCAAAAACCACAAATTTACTATCGGGTACATTGTTGTGCAAAAATGCAATCATGTCATTAATGAACAGGATGAAGAAAATTGGGCCCAGTATTGAACCCTGTGGGACTCCTTTATGTATGCTGGCTACACTCGATCTGTAGGTTTTTTCCTTATTATCTTGTGTCCAGAGTATCTCTACAAATTGTTTCCTGTTCATTAAGTATGATTGAAAAAGAGCTAATGTTTTTCCTCTGACTCCATAATGTTCTAACTTACCTAATAGTGTGGCGTGATTTACACTGTCGAAAGCTGAGCTCAAATCTAGTAGAACCCCTGCTACTTTTTTCCTGGCATTCATTTGATCAACTACATCTTTGATGAATGTACCGATTGCATCGCTAGTGCCTTTACTTTTTTGATATCCGTATTGCCTTTCACAGACTATCTTATTCTGGTAAAGATGCTTTACAAGTCTGTCCTTCATCAACCTCTCAAGCAGCTTAGAAAGAGTTGGCAATAGCGAGATAGGTCTGTAGTTTTTGGAATCGAACTTAGAGCCCTTTTTGTGTAAAGGCAAAAGCTTCGCCACCTTAAGTTGATCCGGAAAGACGCTGTCCTCAAAGCACTGGTTAAAAAAGCTGACTAGCGGATCCACAAGTACATCGATGTTATCCTTTATAACAGTGATCGGAATGCCATCATATCCACATGATCTTTTTGGCTTGAGCTTTTTAACTAGAGAAATCACTTCTAGATGAGTTATCGGTTCCAATGACATGTTTTTATATTCTTTAAGTCTTTCTACATCATGCGCTCTCAGGATAGCGAGAGATTGATGAGAAAAATTGCTTACATCCTTTTTGTGAGTAAATTGTTCTAACAGAGCTGCACAAATGTCAGTAGGATCGTTAAGCACTTTTAAGTCCCCATTCTCATTCTCGGTTTTTAATAACAAATTTTCTTGTGCTCTTGTTGTCATCTTATTTCGATGTTTGTGGACAACCTTCCAAATCTCTTTCGAGGAGTCCTTGGCTTTTGAAATTTGTGCTCGAACTGCTAATCTTTTGGCGTCCTTGATGACTCGCCTAAAGATACTTGCATATTTTTTACCATAGTTTAGTATTGATTCATGGATACAATTCTTGTTTGTCATTAAAATACGTTTCATATTGCTTGACACCTTGATGCCTTTCGTAATCCATTTAATATTAGTGAGTGTTTTATTGCTTATTCTTTTTTTGTGCTTCTTAAAACATTCTTCAAAAACATGATTGAACTTCTTGATGAAAGTGTTGACCCCTATGTTAGACCAATCACCTGTTATTAATTTATTTCTAAACATCACTTGTTCACTCTCACTAAATTTCTTAATTTCTTTCCATATATGCTCGTCGGCGTGTTTGTCCGTCCGTCCATGGTCAATAGAAATGGCACTAATTAAGGCTGCATGCCCATCGGCCAGACCATTGTGATCCACCACGGGGAGACCCACATACTCCTCTGGCAAGTTAGTTAAAATGTTGTCTAGACATGATTCTGAATGGTTGCGTACGAAAGTTGGACATTTAATTAAACTTTTGAAGTTATAACAAGTGAGGAGTGATAAAAACTCCTCAGTATTTTTATCTTGTTTGAGTAAATTGATATTGAAATCACCATATATTATGCATTTCTTGTTGAAAAAATGCTCCAAGAGCTGTTCAAGGCGCTCAATAAAATTTTCTAAGTTAGCATCGTTCGGACTGCGATAACAACAAATTATGTTTAAACTAGTTTTGTGGTGTTTTACACCACATATTTCAAAACATTCATCTTTATATAATTTTCTGCAAATTGGAAGTTCTTCACATTTTTTATTTTTGTGACTCAAAATGAGAGAACCGCCTCTTAGCTTTTTACTTCTAGTTAGTGATTGCAATCCGGATTATTCGAAGTTCAAAAATCCGGATTTCGGAGCGTTTGAAAATTCGTTTTAAAATTCGGATTTTGAAAAGAAAAAACCGGTTTTTCGGATTTTTTCCCACCAGTACTAATTTGCTCAAAATTAATGCTAATGCGAAATAAAAAGCGGTGCACATGAAGCGGTAACGCGGGAGAGCTATTGCCAGCCGGGCATTGCGCGTCGCGCACTCGCTCGCACCTGTATGCTTGCCCCACAGACCTATATCGAGTAGACGGAAAAAGTGTATGTACCTCGCGTGCCGAAAAGACGATTATAAATCGTCTTTGCTCGCCGCGATGCTCAGTCTGCTCTCGACCGCTTTCCGTGTGTGACGTTCGGATGTGATAACAAAATGGCCCCTTGCTCGATAATAAACTGTTCAAACACCACCAAAAATGTAGGAGCTATTAATCAAGACATTTCCTTTCATCGGTAAGTACTATTTGCCCTAAAGTATCTGTTATTATTTAAAAAACAATTTATTTTGATGCTCAGTATTAATTTCATATGAACAGTAGCAGGCGACTCTGTGTCTAATGCTACTTTTCCATTGCGGCTTTAATTTGACGCGTCAGACTTGGCAAGCATTGAAAACCAGCAACGAAAATAAAACAATCCAAACTTGTCGAGACGCGTTCAAGGTTGATTTCTCATTCGTCTGTCAAAAGTAAGATATAGTGTTGTACCCTACGATTTTCAATGCCGAATTCTTAATCGATTAAAATCGATTTTGGTATATCCATCCCAATGGAAGGTCTCGAGAGTGACCCCAATTCCTAAGATAAGCAAGTCCTCCGATATCACAAACTTCAGGCCCATTGCTGTATTATCCGTGTTTGGAAAAGTGTTTGAGACCATTCTTAACCACTGCTTACTTAATCAGATAAATCGTAAATTAGTTGATTGTCAACATGGATTTCGCGCTTCACGATCCACTACAATCAACCACTTCTGCTTCTTTGATAGCGTTTTGCGCTGGATGGATACTGTACGACAAGTTGATGTTGTTTATTTCGACTTTAAAAAAGCTTTCGACTTAGTTGACAACTGTCACTCTCCTATGCAAACTGTCAGCCTTAGGTTTCACCCCTCAACTTCTTGTTTTCTTCTCTGACTACCTCAGGAATCGCACACAATATGCCAATTGAACTCTTACAAATCTGAAAGATATTACACTCGTTCCGGGGTTAGTCAAGGTAGCACTCTCGGGCCTACTCTTTTCTTAATCATGGTCAATGATCTGCCAAATAATATATCGGCGTGGAATCACTATTTTATGCAGATGATCTTAAGATAATTCAACCGGTCGTAAATGCATCTGACTGTACGGTTCTGCAACAAACAATCAACATGGTTGACAGCTGGAGTAAAACAAACCGCTTGTACCTAAATGAATCTAAGTGCAAAGTAATAAGTTTTAGCCGTTCTGTAGATCCTATTCTCCAGGCATATACTCTTACTAACACTCCCCTTGACCGAGTAACAGAAATAAAGGATCTAGGATTAACACTCGATACTAAGCTAAACATACACTCTCACATTATAAATATCTGCAAAAGTGCCTACAAAATTTTAGGATTCATTATTAGAACGACCTCAGAATTTCGTGACCCAAAAATCGCTATAATCCTTTATAATGCTTATGTTCTCAGCAAGCTTGAGTACAGTTCCATCGCATGGGACCCTCGGGAAGCAAAGTATAACATCATGATCGAGCGCGTCCAACGTAAATTTGCTAGACATCTTTACAAAAGGTATTACGGATACTACCCATACTTATTTCCGTCATCCTTTGTCCTGGGAATGGTAGGGTTAGAGTCTCTCGAGCTAAGGCGTAAGCAAACGCTTGCCTTACACTACTGTCTACTACTAAGAAATCTTATTGACAACCCATCCGTTCTAGAGCGTATGCGTATTTATACACCTAACAACTACATAGCTGCAGTATGGCGAAGCGAGGCGAAATTTTATACCTATACATGTACATATAAAAAAGTATTAGATACTTACAATCTTTTTTTAGAATAAGTAATAAGTATTATTTTAAAAATTCAATTCAAATATTATTTAGGAATCTAATGATTCCGTTAAATATCATTCGTCTGTTTTTATCATTTGTCTGTCTGTATCATTCGTCTGTCTTTATCATTCGTCCGTCAGAAAATCGATGACATTCACGTTAATCGATTTGTGATTTTTAGCGAGCGGGAGCGCAGATATAAAATCCATGAGTATGAGCAAGACAGTTGAATCGTAGCGGGGCAGAGGGGCATCGGTGTCTTAGATCGGTTAGGACTTCCCATCACTAAATTGCGGCTGTGACGTCACAGTAGGTGGTAAAAAGTCGGCACGCTTGGTTTCGATATAAATCGACGAACTCTTTCCTTCTATCTCGATTATTGTTCTGTGGCTTGCCCCGCGTCCGCTTTTTTTTTTGGCGTAGCAGCCCAAGTAACAAAATTTGGTACTATAAAAGTCCTGAGAACGTTTTGGAGCGTGCTAATTAGTGTTCATGATTAGCACTATAATGGTGTTGTAAACGTTTACAAAACCCCAGATAGGCCCTGATTTATTCTATAAACATTACATAAAGGCTCTCACGGTGATAAATCAGCTCTATGGTTGAAATGTAAAAGTGACGAGAAACGCTCTTTAGTACTAAAATAGTGCTGTCTGCAACGTTTATGTCGCAATTTGGAATTATAAAAGTAACCAATGAAACATGTTTATAGTGCTATTTTGCACCGTAAACGATTCCAGTGATCTTTTTTATCATACTTGCGTCGTGGGTGCCTAAAATATTAAATAAGTTCTTTCGCCATTGTTTCTTAAAGTGACATTTGTATTTAGGTAATAAAAAGGATGTACTAAAAAGCATTTGTGGACCGTTACTATGCCGGTACATTGTACATGCGAAAATAATTGTATCGATAGAATCATTATGCTAATTTCAAATTTGACAATGCGCTCTCATAATTTTCATGTTTTAATTAAATTAAAATTAATAAAATAAGGACTTGTTCCAACTAGGGAATGCAATAACCGGCCAAACTTCATAACCGGTTTCGGTTACGGTTATGCCCGAAAAATAACCGAATATCGGTTATAATCGGTTACGGTTATTTTAGACGAAAAATTATAAATTTACAATGAAGTAATTAAAAAAATACAAAAATCTTTGTTTTAGTGCCTACAGTATTAGGGAATGTGAGTAAGTTAATAAAACACACCAAATACAGTAAAAGTGAAATATGACCTTGAACGTGATACAATATTCAATAAAAATATTTCATAAATAAGGAAAGTAAATTTGGTATATTTTTGTTATTAAAGTCCACGAATGACAAAAATTATAGTCACAGGCGTCACAGCCAAAAATGGCAGGATTTTGTAGTCACTTGATGATAAAAACATACAATTTAAGTCATAAATAAATAACCGAAAATAACCGTAACCGGTTATTCGAGTTTCCAATATTCGGTTATGAAATTTTGTCAAAATATTCGGTTATAACCGTTCGGTTACGGTTATAACCGATTTGCATTCCCTAGTTCCAACTGTGGCTGCTATAGTACACATAGGCTCCAGCCGTGCCGCTAATGTGCTATTATGGCAGAAAACAGCAGCCATTTTTTAAGTTATGATTTAAGTTATTTAGCAACGTACCAGGTAACTTTGATGGTACTATATAGCACTATAGAAAAACTTTCATGACTTTTAGAGAACTCTAGCCTTATAGCGATGTTAAGAGAGCTTTTAAAAAGCTAAAACGTTACGTAATGGTCGTGCAAAATCCTTTTATAGTGCAGATTGATCCTCTAATAGTGTTTACGATACTGCTACAATACTAGTACTATAAAAGTTACTTTGACGCATTATTAGTGCAAAATAGGTACATAAAAGCATCAGTAAAGTCGTCTATAGTATTAAATAGTACCATAATCGCTTTTTGTATATCTATTACAGTGCAGCACTTTAAAGATTCTTTTGTATGATCCTATAAGCGTTCTAAGAGCTAAATTATAGTACTTAAAAGGTCTTTAATCTTATAGAACCAAAACGCTCTGTTAAAAACCTTTATAGTACAAGCAGTCACAATGGTTACCATTATAGGCCTACTATATCACTGTTTGGTGATAAAATGCCTTAGTTATAGAACCTTTTGTTATTTGGGAGTGTACGTATGTATTTTGTTTTTATTATTTTTTAAAGATTTTGTTATTGGCGTAGCAGTGTACGCATTCTGTTTTATTACTTTAATAAAAACAACTTAATTTGATTGTTTGTTTCACTTTGCCTTTATGCCTCATATTCCTTTCTTAAAATCCGGATTGAATCCGAACTTCGGATTTCGGTCAAACCAAAATCCGAAAATCCGGATTTGAAAAAATGTTCACGGATTTGCAATCGCTACTTCTAGTAGTATATGCCATTAGTTGATAATCAGACAAGCTAAATAATGGTCCAGATATCGCGTTTAGGAAATGTTCACATATACAGACATAGTCCTGTACCTCGGAGAGATTGTGTAAGTATATTTGTTGTTATAGCGGCAACAGAAATACATCATCTGTAAAAATTTCAACTGTCTAGCTATCACGGTTCGTGAGATACAGCCTGGTGACAGACGGACGGACGGACGGAGAGCGGAGTCTTAGTAATAGGGTCCCGTATTACCCTTTGGGTACAGAACCCTGAAAACCGTTTGAATATCGGTTTACCAGTTTAAGGGTTACGGTGTAACAGACAGACACACACGCACACACATAGCGGTCAAACTTATAACACCCCCCTTTTTGCGTCGGGGATAATTTTTACTATTTATCTTTTGATGGATATTTTGCAGTACTTAGAGCTACCCCGCACTAGCCAGACGACGCTCGGGAGACGCTAGTGCGGGATCTTGCAAGTTTAATTTGACTTATTTCCTGGTTTCCGAAGAAGCTGAATATGTATTTCGGGTGACAATGCAATATAATGGTACCATGATCTGATGATGGAGACACGAGGTGGCCATAGGAACTCTGTGATAAAACAACGCAACTTGTGTTTGGGGTTTTTAGAATAGTCTCGATGAGTATTATTTGCCCGTGGACAGAAAAGTACATTCAGCAATAAAAGCTTGTACCAAGAATGATTTCTTATGTATCTATGCCAACGGTAACTTACATGTGATTACCAATGGGGGGTCCCATATGTCTCTGTTTGAGCCACGGCCAGGGCCTCCACAAAATGTTAAAATGGCCGCGTTCCGGGTTGTTTATCACTTCACAATATGGCGGCCTGGTGTTGTAATATTTAAACATGTATCTTCCTAGATTTGACGTTGTCCATCCCTGTAGGTAGAAGAATATAATTTTTTAACCACTCCAGCTCGGAAAGGCTTATTTTGCACTTCAAAAACTGATAGCAAAGTTACATTTTATTCAGATCTGAGGCAAAATAATCAAATGCAATTTTTGAGTTGTTTTCTTATGTTTGCTGGTAGAATTTACTTTTAAATGATGATTTTGTATGATAAATATTTAATAACATTCATTTGGATATAATTGGTTTGATTTCGTTTGATATTTTACATTTAATATTTGCTTCAGGTTGGTGTGGTGAAAATTCGGTTGGTGTGGTCGGGGGCAAATTTTGTTTAATCCTCGTGCTGAAACCCTCGCAACGCTCAAGATTCCATTTTTCGAACCACTCGCTAGTTCAGTTTTGGAATCTTGCGCTTGCTCGGGTATCAATATTTAGCACGAGCGGTTAAACAACAACTTTGCCCCCATTGTATAACAAATAACAATTTTTACCACTCCAGCTCGTAAAGGCTTTATTCTTCAAAAACTGATGAGAAAGTTGCATTTTATTCACGAGAGCTGGCAAAGTAGGTACATAATTAGATGCAAATTTGATTCTTTTGCGAGGATGAGCGGACTTGGGCGCCAACGGCGCGGTTAGGGTGCCCAAAGGGAAAAATTTCAATAATATCCCAAACTATATTAAAGTGCTTGCAACCGATCTGTTTAAAATACAACTAACACATACTTAACTAACAAATGCTATTAAGTAAGTAAATAAAGTATTACTCTGTTATAGTTCGTTTTTTTTAGCGTTAAGCCCCCTCCAGACTATGCGCGTGAATCGCGGGCGAAGCCGCGAACGCGAGTGTGGAGTCGATTTACGCAGACAGCGAAATCGACTCCACACTCGCGTTCGTGGCTTCGCGCCGCGATTCGCGCACGAGAGGCTTTAGAACTAGTAGTTCGCCCCGAACTGAGAACTCGCGGTTTGCCATAAAATATATAGAGCGATTGACTTTGTTGCACCTACGTACTCGTATAGACATAAAATAGTAGAAAATAATTTTCAAGAAAAAATAACGATTTCTATGGGGGCCGCTGAAAGATTATTGTACATAGATGGTGCACTGTAGAAAAGGAGGTAAAACCACCCACTTTTCTAGTAGGTAGCAGTAGCATTTCGTTTCTGTAAGGGTCGCAGTTTTACCCTCACGAACCCACTTCTCTGATAGCAGTTCGGTTCTGTGAAGATTGCAGTTTGAACCTAACCAAAACCACTTTTCTAGTAGCATTTCGTTTCTGTAAGGCTCGCAGTTCTAACCTAACCTAACCCACTTTTTTTCGGTTATGTGAGGATCGCAGTTCAAACCTAACCTAACCTACTTAACAGCGCGTGCGGTACGGTGTACGGGGGTTTGAGCGGGAGGGGCTAAGTAAGTTTGGCATCATTACACTTATTTACTCACATTTATAGACGGGTCTAACGCGACCACGACCAGTGAAACCTGTGTCGAAACGTCGGTAAATCAAGGTAATTGAATCAAATTCGCGTTAGACTAGGGTTGCCATAAGTGTGGGGACTCAGACCGGGACATTTAAAGAAAACCGGCCAAGTGCGAGTCGGACTCGCGTCGCGTTTCAAGGGTTCCGTACATTACACAATTTGTAACAATGTATTTTTTTCACGTGAAACGTGAGTGAAATAATATGTCTATAATTAAGTCCGACTCACGCTTGACTGCACATTTCTAATAGGTTTTCCTGTCATAGATAGGTAAAGAACTATATAGCACAGTAGTTTCGGAGATAAATTTTCCATGTGTTTAAATGATTATTCATTGACCAGTCAAGCTACCATGTAGATTCAGGGGATTCAGGGTCAACCAGTAAAAAACGCGAGCGCAGCGAGCGCGAAATTTTTTGTGACAAAATTGTGAAAGGGTGTTAAAAAGGCCGGGCCGGGCCTAAAAATCCGAAGTTCTCCAGTGAGGCGAGCTTTCATGCGAGGTCGAAGCCGTGCTTCAGGATAAGCTCAGCTAGAGCATAGACGCCAACCAATGTCCATTGTATTAAAAAGCGAAACCGCAGGCCGAGCTTGGCGCAGCGAGGTCAAAGGCTAAGCTGAAGAAGAGGAGATTTGGAAGCCAAACTAAAAATTTTGGTAAAAAGTGAGGCTGAAGGTCAGAAATCTCCACATTACTTAAAAAGGCCGAAGGGTACTTATAACCAGCGCGGTGAGCTTTCATGCGAGGCAAAAGGCCAAGCTTCTGAAACAAATTTTTATATTTGTTAAAAATTAAGCGACGCCGAAAGTCGAGCTGTAAGAAAGCAGCGCTAGTGTTACTCAACAATAATATGTGTCATATGTACAAGAGTTACTTGGAGGGCCGAAGTGCCACTGATGAGGTTTTAGGCCCTCGGGAGCCTGAAATTCGAGCTCTACATTACAGACTTTAAAAGCTATAAAATAACATAATTTACATAATCATCTAATTATTGTGTGTCTGAGAAACTGATATTGGACATTAGGTAAAAGTAGGTACCATAAAACATTTTTTTTATTTTGGCCATATGAAACGTAGAAATGTAGGTTTATTATTATTTACCAAGTCCAGCCCCCTACTAAATAACTATGATTTTTAAACCGGGACAATTTTCTTATCGGCCGGGACGCCGGGACACCGTGCTTCAAACCGGGACATGTCCCGGCGTACCGGGACGTATGGCAACCCTACGTTAGACCCGTCTATAAATGTGAGTTAATATGTGTTCCCTAGATGGACAGACGATCTTGTTAAGGTCGCCGGAAGACGCTGGATGCGGGTCGCTTCCAACCGGCACGTATGGAGGTCCAAGGGGGAGGCCTATGTTCAGCAGTGGACGTCTTATGGCTGAGATGATGATGATGATGATGATGTGTTCAAAACGCGAAAGTTTAAAATATTATATCATTATACTTTATACCTACATTTTATGTTAGGTAATCATAGTGGTTTATTTAGCTTAGGTATCAGTGGTTTTCCGTGTTAAGGTCCGAGTCCGGGTCCGAGTCCGGGTCCGAGTCCGGGTCCGGGTCCGGGTCCAGTTCCAGGTCCAGGACCAGGTCCAGGTCGAGGTCCAGGTCTAGGTCTTGGTCCAGGTCCAAGTCCAGGTCCGGGTTCAGGTCCAGATAAGAGCCCCGATCCGGGTCAGGTCTGGCTCCAGGGCCAGCTCCGTCAAAATCGAAATTCGAAATCACCAAACGTGTGATTGAACAGTTCTGTTCTGATCATCATCAGCAGTTCCACTTCATCAAATGCGACAGTTTTTAATGTAAATTCTTTATTTTCTGATGTAAATACACAAATCTCTATACGCATGCCTTTAATATTTGAGTAGTTCCCTCGATTCCTCATGGATACCATCATCAGACCTCGAGCTTGGCAAAAATGTGGCTTAAAAACTTAACTTGCTTAACAAACATAACGAAGAGGACAAATCGCCAAACGTGAACTATGCGTCGTTGAAGAGTTCCGTTCTGATCATCATAGCAGTTCCACTTCATCAAATGCGACAGTTTTTAATGTAAATTCTTTATTTTCTGATGAAAATACACAAATCTCTATACGCATGCCTTTAAGATTTGGATAGTTCCCTCGATTCCTCATGGATACCATCATCAGACCTCGAGCTTGGCAAAAATGTGGCTTAAAAACTTAACTTGCTTAACAAACATAACGAAGAGGACAAATCGCCAAACGTGAACTATGCGTCGTTGAAGAGTTCCGTTCTGATCATCATAGCAGTTCCACTTCATCAAATGTCACTTTTTTGAATGTATATGCCTGATTTGTTGATAAAACATAAATCACTATATGTATGCTTTTAAGATTTGAGGAGTTCCCTCGATTCCTCATGGATCCCATCATCAGAACTGGGTTTTGACAAAAACGGGACCAATCTGTATGCATATACATACAATCAAAAAAATAATTTTCAAAATCGGTCCAGTAATGACAGAGATACGGAGTAACAAAGATAAAAAAAATCACAATCGAATCTCCTCCTTTTGAGATTTGGAAGTCGGTTAATAAATGAGGGCACCACTTTCTACGTAGCTGTCACATTTTTGACGTAAAATGCTTACACATGGCAACAATTTATAGTCTGTCAAGCCATTTCCATCAGTAGAAAAAAGCGGCTAAAAAATGTAGGCGCGAAGGGTTATCTTCCCATAGAAAATTTGAATATCGCGCCTTTTTCTACTGACAAACTTGTTTGGGCGACTATAGTATGGAAATTTTAGAGTTTGTTTTTTGACAGCGTTTTACACAAAAATAAAACGCTAATTAAATAACTTACCATATTCGAAACCTAAGAATAATATTGAGAATGGCAACATTGTGTTGTCGGTCGTATTGTCCTTTTCTAGCATATACGTCCCTCTCTCTCTCTCACATTCCCACCACAGAGCAGTTGGTTTTGACAGGTGTTTGACAGTTACCGCCAAAACAAATTTCCAAGTCATTGTCTCAAAATTATACATATTGACACCAGGCAGGATTAAAACTTTAGGTTTCGAATATGGTAAGTTATTTAATTAGCGTTTTATTTTTGTGTAAAACGCTGTCATTAAACAACTGTACCGATATTCGAAACCTAAGAATAATATTGAGACGTGTTTGTTATCGCCTGGTGGTGGGAAGACGCCAAGCCAATGTGATTATACATGTACTTATTATGTATATGTAATATTATTATATTACGAGTGTTTAATTAATTATGTAGTACACCCTTTATTTTAACACCTGTGAGGAGAGAGGTATTATGTAAAGCATACAATTTAATATACCATTATATTATGTTACTAACTTTGCATTTCATATACGTACTTAATGTACTTATAAATGTTCAAAGAGAAAAAAAAAAAAAAAAAAAAAAAAAAAAAAAAATGAGTCACCACAATAGTGCTATACTTAATTATATGTATGTGAAAACTAGGTAAAAGAAGATGAGATAAGTCAGTCTACTCTTCAAGGAGCATACAACATCTGTGATAAGGAGTGATGTAATTCAAGTATGAAAAGAATAAAATCATAAAGTACTCGAGTAGTTTTTATTATTTTATAACTCCCAATTATTAACAAATTTGATAATAATTATCTAGTAAAGTAAGCAGTTGCAGGAATATAACAAGGACAAGACCTTTCTTGTTTCCAGAATCCCTCGGGATTAAGTAGACGAATATTTTAAATATTCGTTATAATTCACTATCACTACCCACAAAGTTAATATTGGGTACCTACTTACTAAAATGTCATAGGGAATTACTGAATTCCTTTAATGACTGTGAGTCAGTGTGAGCTATATACTTGGTTATAGCTATAAAATGCAGTTAATCCTTTGTACGCTTTACTAACGCGAACGCGAGCTAATGTACCTAAACAAACCTTACTTAAAATTGTGAAGGTTACTTTGAGAGCTTAAGCCATAACATAACACTCATGTGGGCACGCCTAGTTATGACGCTTTTTGGTGCTCTTGGCGTTCAAATGGTTAATATAGAAATGCCACAGAACCTTATCAATTATATTTGTAAAGGTGCAGGCTCATTCTGCTTATATTCATGTTTAGCTATCATCAAGTGACCTTAATTGTACTCATTAATTTCTATATATGCAGTAAGAGTAGTTTACCTTATCTGGTGCCTACTAGTAGGCATAAGCTTGATTGGTTCTGAATGCTAAAGTGGTTTAATTTATGTAAACCATTCATAGCATTGCTTAATTCTGAATATTCAGTTTCCTCTTTCCAGTGTGTAAATTATTAAGAATAAGGTACTTAATTCGAAACCTTAGCTCATCGCATATGTGTTTTTAACCAAAATGCAAATTTGTGTGTTTATTTAGTGATCATACATTATTTGCAATAACTGTGCGGACCATGGGGTCCCCGACCTTTTGCCGGGCACCCGTGGGCCCAAAGCCAACAGCGCAGAGGCCCTTTAAGAGGGACCTATTTCATCCAATGCTACAGTCAACACTTTGTCGAATATATTTGATATTTATGTATACTTATCCTCCTTATGAACTAAGGATAATTGTAACTTTTTGATATCAAATATACGCCGATTTGTCAATTATTTTATATTTTGAAATACATATAATATTACTGGATTTGGATCAGTGTGCTTTTGAATACTATATCTCTGGCCTACTATATAGGCTAATCTATTAGCATCCCGCCTCCTGGAAGGCAGTCTACAGACTTTTTAGATATATATTCACAGTAGCGCTAAGTGTGTGGACCTAGTTTTCCGACACTTGACTGCATGAGATTATAGTGAACATTTTTTCAGGTCTCGGGCAAGAAGGGTACCTAGATAGGTTGAGGTCCTTAACTTGTGGATTTGGTAAGAGCAAGACACAGGCGGGGTGTAAATTAATTAATCCACCATGTTTCAAGAGATTCATGTGCATTGATGCCTTCAGGTAACGCTGTTCAGACAGACTAACACTTTGGCAGAGTTTTGCCAACATATAATAAATGACTGCATTTGTTTGGGTGTACATGTTCCACACCAAAAACATATTTATATATTTCAATCCATTTTTGAAAGTTTGGCGTTTCAAAATAGCTTCGCCTTTTCGCAAGGCGTGCTCCTGTTTCTCTATTTTATTGTGCAAGCGAACAGTATCACAATGCTATAATTTTGTATAAATTGAGAACTAGAGGGTCATGCCCTAGGCGTGACCGCCCAGAAGTTGTGCTAGAACCTTTCGTGCAAACCATTCAGTCACTGTTTTTAAAAACCTTTTGTAGTGGGTACATTCCACGTTCTTAAATTTGTTAAACGTGTAGTATCAAACTATGACAAGTCATGATAAGTGAATTAAGTGGTAACAGTATCTGGTCCGTGCATAGAAGCACTTGCCCTTGAGGTTAGGGCATGAGTAGTTTATAATAAACTTAATCCGTGCATGGGAGCACTTACTGGTTTAAAACTTCCAGGGTCACAATACAGACATAAGGGTGTAAAATACATAATTCATAGACGCCCGTTAGGCCAGTTTTGTATATTTTATTTCAAACATGTTTGTGCAGCACCGCCAGCACATAATAATTTCCCATACCATGGCAGTCAGGGATATAATAATTAAATAGGTAGGTAACCTTGGTCATATCGTGTACATAGGTAGGTACTCGTAAACATGTTAACTGAAAGACTAGTGCTCTCGAGGCAAATATAATTTATGCAACTGTAAGCTGCTCTTACATTGGGATCATATGTATTTATTTCTAGTCTGCCTTAGCAGGCCTAGACTTCAAAGGTTTTTAGATATTCATAGGGCCATTAAACGGACCTTTTGTACACCTTGAGCAGGCTGTTTGTTTCACACTATGAGTAATATATATTGTAAACATAGCTTATTTCAGAATGGAATCGTAAGCTCTGTGTGTCGTGAGCTTACCGAGCCTGATTTAATTAGAGTCCACAGATTATCTGGACCTTGGAGGATTGACCACTCCTTATTCTAATTATCAATATTCTGCCTGGGCTTATAGTCGAAATTCAGCGACTAA
The DNA here is from genome assembly GCF_910591565.1 of Cydia splendana. NCBI lineage: Eukaryota > Metazoa > Arthropoda > Insecta > Lepidoptera > Tortricidae > Cydia > Cydia splendana. The sequence goes on along the minus strand of NC_085983.1, from coordinate 4,844,865 downwards.
ATTTCTTAGTATTATCTATGCCGCCCAAGTTATGAGGCTTAGCGTCTCCAGACCACAATTTTATTTATATATTAGGTTGCAAAGATTTTATCATCTTTAAAATAAAAATGAGTCGAAATAGGCCTGGAATCTTAGGTTATTTTTTACCTTTTATGATTTTAGAAATGTTATTGTAAATAGTAAGTAGTTTTCACTTTTACCACAGTTAATTAGCCCAATTTTGGGTTTAGCCAACAGGGTGTTCGGGACCCTTAGAATAGATTGGTAAACAGAAATGAAAACTCTAATAACGAAGCCTTGCCTATTTCGACTGATTTTTACCCAAAACATTATTTTAAACCCTTTTTACTTTCTCTAAGAGGAGATATTTACAAATTCATCTTTGTAATATTTTTCTGATTGTGGCCTACTCGCTCGCTTGTGTTATAACCATATCATTTATATGTCTGACATGCCTTGCGCAGGCTTACATAGGTTATAATATCATCATCAATAACTTGACGTCAGTTTGTGAACGAATCAAAGATTCTTTGGCACACCTTACGCAGGTGGAAACATGGCAGCCTTGCGCAGGCTTAGATAGGTACATAATATATTGGTTTTATCACAAATAACATGACGTTAGTTTGTGAACGAATAAAAGATTCTCTTAGGCACACCTCACGCAGGTGGAACCATAACAGACGTAGGTTTAAGAATAACATTCAAATCAAATACCCTGTGGGTAATATTCCCTTAGTTGCGGGTTCCTTGCTCGACAAGGTGAAAGGCTTTAAGCAGGCTTTAACAGGCCCTTTTAGAGAGTGTCATTCACGGTGACGCGCAGATTTGCCAAAACTAAACTTTAACTCTACAGTTAACTAATATAATTTGACAATATGAACCAAACCATGCGTCTTCGTCAATGAATCAATCTAAAGATTCCCGTATCGTTAATGCCTTTCCAAATCACAGGCTTCCGATTTTATTTGAAACGTTTACAAGTGTATTATTTATGTAGGTAGGTAGGTAGGCTTAAGAATTGACCCTCTTGTATGTAGTTACGTATATAATTAATAATCAAATTATTCAAATCCAAAATAACACAAGCACATATAGCAACTACATGCAAGAGTTCTTTCCTTAACCTTTTTAGGCTGTAAGTACCTGCTAAGTTATTTATTTAAGTAGGTACCTACCTACATTTTAACCATCTTTTTTTTTTTTTTTTATCAAAGATCTAGTTGGAGAGATATAAGTTGGTAGATAAAGAGTGAAATACTTCACGATTTCGCATGTCATTCTTGCGCAGAGCCATGCTAATCTCTCTCTATGTCTAGTCAGATTTAAGTTTATGTACTGCCGAAGTACTCAGTTTCCACAAAAATAAATGCAATGTTTGCGATGTAGGTTTGTTCGTTACCTTGTGTCCCTCAGAGCGGAAATAGAAGCTCCGCGAAGCGGAGCTTCGTCGACTCCTAAGCGGGTACACATTATTTATCAGCAAGTTTATTACCAAAAAATAAATTTTGCAATAAATATTATATTAACCCGGAACGGGATAAAAAGACAAATTGCTGATAGATACTTGGACAGATAAAACCTACACGTCTATAAGCTTCTACCTTCATACGTAGGTTCTACGTAACACGTATTAACTATCCGATCCTTTCGTATTCGAAAACACAAATCACTTGAAAACTGAAGGGTATGCCTCCACAGATCACCATTTAAGTATTATAATTTCAACCGTTATTATACACACACACAAATATTTAAACTAACAAGACTCTGAAGAGACAATGTAGGTATAAAATTAAATTATAATGGTGACACGTGCACGCTTTACCAGCTCGATGTGTTTTCTAACATGTGTTTTAGTATTTTCATTGGCATAGCCACGGTGCGCGCAGGCAGCCTTTGAAAACACTTGCACATCACTATTCCGGATCGTTTTTATTTGCTAGATAGTTTAACGGACAACTAAATTTAAATATTTATTTCGAACGGCAAAAGCCGTTAGAAACTGTTTTTCAATATAGTCAGCTAAACTGGGGTACAAATTCAAAAACTCACCAGCAGTTTAGCTTCACGACCTTCCAGATGGAAAAACAGCAAGCCAATGACTTGGAAATTTGTTTTGGCGGTAACTGTCAAACACCTGTCAAAACCAACTGCTCTGTGGTGGGAATGTGAGAGAGAGAGAGGGACGTATATGCTAGAAAAGGACAATACGACCGACAACACAATGTTGCCATTCTCAATATTATTCTTAGGTTTCGAATATCGGTACAGTTGTTTAATTTTTATTTTATGTCGCACTATAGGCGGCAATGGATCAAAAATCGCGTGGATCTGTGGAGCCCTTAACTGATACTGTATCTGTGGTAAGCCGAAATATTATGGAAATATTTCCTGTCAAATGTCAAATACCTATATTTTGTTTATTTTTTATCTTGCTAATTATTTCAAAATGGTAAATGATGCGGTCAAATTGTGTTTTTTGAAAAACTAATTATAGCCAGCCTTTTATGAATGTAGTCTGATACCTTTGGGTATGGTGCTTTACGCACGCTTGCGTCCTCTTCCCTCCCCCTGCCGCAACCCCCCCTTTTTGCATGAAATATGTCCCGGTTCACAGTTTTTTTCATTTTTTGGGGAAAGTATACAATATAGGAATAAAGTGTCAATGAAAGAAATAATCCCTATTAAATTCTCAACAAAAAAGGTTATATTCATTTTTTTGATATGACGCACCATATTCATGTTATGGCTAGATGTACTTCGACAAAATTTAACCGTTGAAAAACTTGTTGAAGTTCAATATAACATAGTACGTAATAGTACTGAAAGAAATCCTACACGGAGAATAACCTTGCAAGTTTATTCTCCGTATAAAGCCCCCCATTCACACTCCTACCTTGTAGTCCGCCTCGTAGTCCGCCTCGTTGGGTAGGATTGTGTATGGGGGTTGCGGACTACGAGCCGTCCTACCGTTTAGCCGTTTGTAGGACGGCTCGTAGTCCGCAACCCCCATACACAATCCTACCCAACGAGGCGGACTACGAGGCGGACTACAAGGTAGGAGTGTGAATGGGGGGGCTTAAGATTTCTTTCAGTAGGTACTATCACGTACTATGTTATATTGAACTTCAACAAGTTAAAAGTGGTAACAGACTATCGCACCGCACCAAGATCATTGTGTGACGCACCCATAAGTAAGAGCGAGAAAGCGATATCTCTTTCTCGCTCTTACTTATCGGTGCGTCGCACATTGACCTTGGTGCGGTGCGATAGTGGTTTATGGCCTTAATACATGAATATGGCTGAACGCACTGAATATTGACATTTAATTTAATTTTTAATTGTAATGTATTTTTTATTCTGTGACATTTATATTACTGCCTATTTTTGTATAAGCCATACGATTAAATAAATAAATGAATATGGTGAGTCTTACCAAAAAGTTGCATATAACCTTTTTTGTTTAGAATTTATTAAGGATTATTTCTTACCTTGACACTTTATTCCTAATTCTAATACTTTTCTCAAAAATTAATAAAAACCGTCAACCGGGACATATTTCATGCAAAAAAGGGAGGTTGCGGCAGGGGGAGGGAAGGGGACGCTAGCGTGGGTAAAGCACCATGCCCAAAGGTATCATACTACATTCATAAAAGGCTGGCTATAATTTGTTTGTCTTCCCCATACATTAGAACACAACTTAACCGAATCAAAAAACGATATTATAAAAGTGCAAGCCGAACACTTTCATTTGATACCAAACTCGACCATATTTTCTTGCAAAAAGATGACCATAATAGCAAGACCCCTCACAAATAGCTTTTTAGCCTTTTAAGCTCTTCTAGCTCAATAACCCATTGATCGAGCCTGCTCATAATTTAATGACTAAAATATAATGCCCTCAACTACACGTTTACCCAATTGCATTTAAAATAGAACAAATTTACTTAAGTTCTTGAGTATCACACTATCCTCTGCTAGTTCAGCTTAAAAACATCGAAATGCCGGGACGTGCCCCTAGCCAGCCGCGTGTCCCAAGTCGAATGTAAAAACTTCGTTCGCTTCGCTCGCTCGTTCGAAGAACTTCGTTCGCTTCGCTCGCTCGTTCGAAGAAGGTAAACGATCTCGACATGTCTTTTAATTGAACAACGCTTTTTATAAATCAGTAACTATTACTTATGAAAGCAGAAAAATATAAATGATCGTATTAGATTCATAATTATTGCATATTGGCCGTGATTTATTTTTAAAACGTTTTTTTCAATATTCAATAAAAAGATATTGTTTACCTTATTTCTAATACTAAAAAAACGAACTATAAGTGACTTTCTTGCAAAACCCTGAAACAATTATAATTTATCCATTTGATATAAGTAATTGATGTTATTATGTGATTTGTGAAATTTTATAATTTTTATTTGTATGTTAAACAATACATTGTTCTGTTTGTTGTGTTGTTTAATGCCGTAATATTACAAATAGGCAATGTATACTTGTTTAACTGTAATATTTTTTTATTAACATAATGTGTCACCATTATTTTTAAGTTTTAATATTTGTACGTCAATAGGCGAAACAAAGAGCTCTAATTATTATTTTATATATAAGACCTGTATCACCAGTGTTTCACAAATACATTTTTATTTTACTTTACAGTTTTGCCAACCCTAATACTCAAAGAATTGATAACGAGGTTTAGTAAACTTTAAGGCGTATCCAGATTAGTCCATTTTTCACAATCTGATTAAATTGCCCGATCGAATCAAGAGGTGCGACCGCAAAATTACCAATTTTCGAAGCTAATATCTATGGAATGCTATGCTATGGAATGCGTTTGTTTATGGTTCTAAAATTGTGTACGTGTGGACGCTAGATGAGATTGGCGCCAATTATTTTCCTTATCAAATCGACCGATTTGATCAGGCCCGTCTGGATACCACTTTACCCACTTTGTCACCAGAAAACAAAAGCGAATTTCAAATTTTCCAAGGTAAAAAAAATCCATCGCGCCTGCATTTTTAGAAAATTCGAAAAGTAGAATCTTGATCGTTACCTACGAGGGTATCAAGGCACGAAGGATAAACAAATGTGATGTTATCTATGAAAAGGGACCATTATTAACGATGCTCCCATATAAATACAATGCCACGCGACGCTGTGCGGCGTAAGCGCCATCGACAATAAGGTCCCTTTTCATAGACAATGCCCCAAATTTTGCCACTGAGTGAATAAATTTTACCACACCAACGGAACGAAGTGTAGTCAAACAAAATCAAACCTAATCAATTCAAAATGCATGTTCTTAAATATTAATTCAAAAGTGAATTATACCAGCCAACAACACAACATTTGCATTTTTACTTTTCCACACATGTTGATAAAATGCATCTTTCTCATTACTTTTTGAACAATCAAGAAAGCCTTTAAGTTGCGTTCTCGCGCGCGAGTCCATACTTGAAGTCGCGCTTGATGTATGGAGTCGCGCGCGAGAACGCAACTCATGCTAGACCGTCTGGTGTGGTGAAAACGAATATATAATTACCTTTCGCTTCCCGTAGTACATATAAACAGTGTTCTGGTGTTCTGTCATACTTTCAGGCGATATCAGCGTCCCCACACCCACATACAATCGATTCAAATACGAAAGAGCAGAGCATACAATAAAAACCGAAAAATACTTGATAAAACTTTTCATTTTAAGACTACGACTATACCATTATTTAAAGGGCACACTTATATATTATATGCCAAAAACGACCACCCTATAACATCATTTATTTGTAGTTTTTGCTTATGCGCAATTTTGTTGGAATATTTTGGAAGAGGCTTGACGAATCGAGTATGTTTTTAATCTGGTCCGTTAAAAGGTAAATGTAATAAAGTTTTTTGTAATTTTATAATTTGAATGATTTTTGTATTTACGTGCTATTGTAGCAAATTCACACTTGAATCTGAGTATTGAAAGCAATGTATAAACTGTAAGACACGAAATCCTAGCGCTCTATAAAGATGACCGTACAGTGGAACGTTTTGTCAGTTGTATCCATCTGAGGTACTGTCATTTTTTTCCCGCAAATTCGAATCACGCTTGGCCAGTTGTGTATTATTTTTCTTTTCAAGTATACCGAGTTTGACGTTTGTATCTAATAAATAAACCAATAAAATTTAATTTAATTTCAATAATTTTCCGAACTTTTACATTCCATATACTCGTATGTTGCATATATTATACCATTTTAGCTTGGTTAGTAACAAATTTATCCTCCTTGCGTCGTAATCTTCAGTAATGAGGGCCGTGACCTCCCTTCTGAATCACCTTCTGTCTCCATCTGGTTCTGCACGTCCAGGTGGCCAATTTTTGAATTTCGACCACTCGATTTCGTGTATTTCGTTAATTAATATCTTCACTACTAGAGTCTGGCTACTGAAATATTAGCAAATGTATGACGAGAAATTCAAAAAATCTTGGGCTGCTCACACTTTGTGTAGTAGGAATTATAGTTTTGATACTAGAAATATTTTTTATATTTTTGCTTTTCTGTGCACAAGTAAGGTACCTAAGGATATAAGTAACCTAAAATTAAAACTACCTACAAAACTAAAACTAATACCTAAAAAAATATAGAACTACCTACAAAACTAAAACTAAACCTAAAAAAAAAAAACCTAAAAATCTATATCTAGAGAGGGCCCCTGGGGCATAGTGCCAAGAATGCTGGCAGCATTTCCTCGCTGGATCGCAACGCTTATGCGTTGAGCGAGGAAGCTGCCAGCTCTTTTGTCCCCAGAGACCTCAACAAGCCGTTTCGACAAATCTGTAAAAAGACTCTGAGCTCCCGATCCCCACGGACCGAGGGTCTCGACACCGAAAGGGATAAATTTGTAATTATCGTCGAGACCCCCGTATTTACGCCTTTTGAGGGACTCGGCAGCGTCCGCAGCGGCACCCGCTTTCTTTGTGGTACCGTGAAGGTGAGACGGTGCCAGTGTGTCCACACAGGTCGCGTCCCACACTAACACTCGTCCCATCCTCCACGGAATCAGCGACATACCATCCGGTCTCTTGCCATCGTCCCGGGCCATACCGGTCGGCTCGAGTATCGCTGGCAGGATATAAGTTAAATATACGTTGACGTGCACTCAAAGTCAGCTCACATAATTTCTACCACTATATAAAGTACAGTCAACCATAAACACATATGTTAACACTTTCTCACCATATTAACCATATACCATTGTAACAAGGCGAAAAATGAAATGTAGTGTAAATAAGACCTAGCTCTATAATACCGTAATATTAATCTATCACCAAAAAAAATACATAAGTCCTATGCCAAATATGCTAAATGCTAAGTATCAAAATATTTATAGAGCACCAACCTCCTAATTTGTTTACATTTGTTTAGGAGTTCTAAACATTGCAGTTTTTCGTTATACGCTACACGTCGACTTCGCACATTGTCGTAATTATTTACGAGCTTAAATAATAGTTTGCGAACCTCACTCGGTATAGATATTATTAATATTATTTAAAATAAACCCCTTATAAACCGCAAACAATTTGAATGAATGACATAAATTGACTACTGTCTTTTAGCTTTTTTTAAAATCATAGACAATTGGTGATACAACAACGAAATATCTGTCAACAATTTTTGGCTAGCCAGACTCTAGGCATTTAAATTCTACTAATAGAATTGAAAACGAGTGGTCAATACCACTCGTATCCCAATTACTATCAGTCGTATTTAAAAAATTAGCATTTCGCTGTTTTCCACCGATTTTCGAGTGACGAAATCGAGCGATCGAAGTTCAAAAATCGCCCCCCAGGCCTTTTCCCATCCACTTTGCCGGTCACAAAAAGCTTTTTCACTTCTCATGCTCAAAAAGTGCACCTTTATGTCGTGCGTAGACGACATAAAATCGCATTTTATGCTCTAGAGCATAAAGTAAAATCATCTATTACGACCCTTATTGACTTAGCAATAAAGTCCAAATTCTGCCATACAAACTGCCAGCCCTGCCGGCGCGCCCCCGACTAGGGTTGCCAACTTTTTTTTGGTGGAATATAGTATTTTCCAGAATAAGGAATAAAAATATAGTACATTCCAAAAAAATATAGTACTTTCAGATAAAATACTAAACATGAGTGTAATATACGTTTAGTCGGAAATATAGTATTTTAGCGTACTATATATTTTTCCAAAAGTATATAGTACAGAGAGCCAAAATATAGTACAATACTATATAATATAGTACGGTTGGCAACCCTACCCCCGACCGGCGCTCTCCCGATCGGCGTGCCCCGCGCCTCCGACCGGCCCAAGAACAATTTTCTTTAGTCTTGAATAAATACGTTAAAATAACCTAAAATATTTGATTTTTTGTATATTTTCCTCGCAATCGAAGTGAAAAGCAGAGTGTACAACAAGGGCATAAATGTCCATTTTTACCCTCGTCTACTATTTTGGTCTTCGCTTCGCTCAGACCAAAAAATTGCCTCGGGTAAAAATGGGTCACTTTATGCCCTTGTTGTACAATCTACTATTCGAGGCTGCCACCGTCTTTCCTAGTATCAAATTTATAATGAAGGTCCATAACCTAGTGGTAGTATTTATTCATTTCTTGCATTTCAAGCAATATGTAAATTAATAATATATTTCGTAGGTAATTATCTCAAATCTTCATTAAGGAACGAATGAATGCCCTTGCCTGTGAACGTTTAGCTCTAACCACGTGTTTTGAGAATAAGAATCCAAGTTTACATATTACTGACTATAATTTCAGTCAATATATGTGTTTATAAACTTTAGACCGATGTTAGAAAACCCGCTGGTGTTCGTTGTTAAAGTGGTATCCAGACGGGATTGCCAGATTGATCCAGATGAAATTGGCGTCAATCTCCATTTCATTTTGCCACGGCTCATGGGAGCCTGGGGTCCGCTTGACAACCAATCCCGAGAATTGGCGTAGGCACTAGTTTTTACGAAAGCGTCTGCCATCTGACCTTCCAACCCAGAGGGTAAACTAGGCCTTGTTGGGATTAGTCCGGTTTCCTCACGATGTTTTCCTTCACCGAAAAGCGACTGGTAAATATCAAATGATATTTCACTACATAAGTTCCGAAAAACTCATTGGTACGAGCCGGGGTTTGAACCCGCGACCTTCGGATTGAAAGTCGCACGCTCTTAACGCTAGGCTACCAGCGCTTCTCCAGCGTCGCCGCAGCGTCAATCTCTAATTTTAGTTTTATGGTGATATTAGAGCCCTCTAAATTGAAAAAATGCCCCAGAACGAAAATACTGGCCTCACAAATTGGTATTCTTGCGTCCGCACCTCATTTTATCGGTAATATCGGTCATTATCGGCGGTTGAATTCGGCGAGCCAAATTGGTATTTGCGTCCGCACCTCCTGATTCGATCGGGCAATGCAATTGAATCAGATTGGCGAAAAATTGACTATAATCTGGATACGCCTTTATACTGAAGTCACCTTGGTTCTACTTTTCTTTATTAAAACGTCTCTTTGCTAGCCTGCCCTTCCGGCCTCCACTGATGGACAACTGCAAGATCTGTGAATCAAGTAATAACATTACTACGCCCTTTTTGCCTCCTTGGGTGGTCCCAAACAGGACGGATCTTGGCTGTCATCATCCATATCTATGAAAAATATTGACCTGTACAAGTGTACAGACGACAGATGTAGCTAGTGCATAATTATTTTCCATCGTATTTTCACAGAAACGTACGAACGTGTCTTGTTATTTCAGTTAGTCTCGGTACAAAAAGTAAGTACTGAGGTTGACTGAAGTAACATGACAAATACGAACGTTTCCGAGAAAATACGATGGAAACAAATTAGGTATGCACTACATCTGTACCAACAGTTTGACACTAACATATTCGCTAGCGTGTACGTACGTACACATATTCGTGCGAGCGAGATGTATACAAAATAAGTTACGCAGACGGTAGCACAGAATAAGTAACAATCATACAGAACGGCCACGCACCGCCCCGCACCGACTCGCATTACCTCGCCCCGCGACTGGCCGCGACATATATGAATCTGGCGGACTTCTGGCGTTCCCTCAGTAAAGCGACTTAACCCACACATACACAATGACGCGTGTACAGACGTGCCGCGCACACATATAAAACGCAAATAATTAGGGTCGGTTGCACCATACCGTCTGTCACCGTTAAAGCGTTCGCCAAATTTTATTGTATGGGAAGTTTCATAGATCTCTGCTGGGTGACGTTGATCAGTCTGTTAACTATGGTTGGTGCAACTGGCCCTTATTGATGTATGGCATGGCGTGTGAATATAGTGATTATAATTATGCTCTTTGTGTCCGCCTTGTGACGTTAGTTAATATGTCAGTTTGACACTGCTAAGGCTCTACTTACTAGAATATGGATACTAACATTCAAATGACCCACATTCCACGTTTATTTAAGGATGACTCTGGACTCACGCTACGACGCCCCTGTAAAACACCGGCCTGTCATAGAAAAAGAAGTGTCGAAAACCTCGTCCCATGCCCGAACCGTTCTATAGTTAAACCAAGAAAAGTCTGCAGCGATTTTGATAGCCCACGCAGTGCAAGTGTTACTTTTTACGTCATAATTTCATATAAGTTTGACGTCTAAAATAACACTTGCATTGCGTGGGCTATCAAAATCGCTGCAGACTTTTTTTGGTCTAACTCTAGCGTGGGTCATCCTACACTCTAATAACACGAGCTAAAAATTGCCTACTCCAGAGCACACAATCGCTGGGGCCGAAATCGGTCAGGAGAGCATCATCATCATCATCACATTTCACATTTTGGTATCGTTAAAATCTAAGATTTTAGAAACGAAGTAAATATTATTGCCTACTAGCGACCCGCCCCGGCTTCGCACGGGTTACACAAACCTTAACAAATTATACACCTAAACCTTCCTCAAGAATCACTCATTGATATGTGAAAACCGCATCACAATCCGTTCAGTAAGTATTATGTATTCGAGTTTATCGCGAACATACATACTTACACACAAACAGACAGACAAGTCGGGGAACTTTGTTATATAAGGTGTAGTGATGTCTTATTGTATTTCGTTCCAAACCATAGAAATGTTTAACGATCTTTTTAATTTAATAGTTATGGCACGGACTACGTTCCTATTACTAAGTAAGTTATAATATTTTCATTCTAACAGAAGCTACTGTAGCTAGTAACTGTTGAAGCCGTTGAAGCGCATAATTTGGAGGGAAGGTATAAGGAATCAACTTCATGAGGCGTTGTGTAAAGTCTTTTCATCACGCTTGCTCGTAACAGGTGTATTACCTACACGTAGGCGATGCGGTCCGTAAATCCTCAATTTCGACCTAGGGCTGTAATATAGGTACGTACGAAATTAGGCAGAAGTTTTATTTATTTCCCTTTTTTCCTCATAAATATGATGAAATAGTACATTGTGTATTAAGGGCGGGAAATAAGAAATTACGAACGAGTGTCAATTTTAAGCCCGACGCGAAGCGAGGGCTTAAAATGTTCACGAGTTCGGAATTTCTTTACCGCCCGTGGCACACACAATGTTTTTCATCACACTTGTAAGGAAAAAAAGGAGAATTAATAAAAACAAACTTCTGTATAAAACACTTTTCCGCCCTAGGGCGAAAATTTCAATTTCCCGCCCGCAAGCCCTACGTGTAAATAAGTGTTTTTCATCACACTTGCTCGGAAAAGATTTTTTCCGCCCTAGGGCGAAAATTTCAATTTCCCGCCCGCAAGCCCTACGTGTAAATACATCTTTTCCGAGCAAGTGTGATGAAAAACATTATGTGCGCCACGGGCGGTACAGGAATTACGAACCCGTGTTAATGAAGCCCTCGCTTTCGGCTTCGGACTTCAATTCACACTCGTTCGTATTTTCTTGTTTGCCGCACTTAATACACAGTGTACTATTAGGGTTCCCCCACATATGTCGACGCGGATTCGGCAAAATCTGATAGGAAAAAGCTTTAAGTATGCGCTAGGAAGATGCGCAATATATGCGTGGACATAAAGCTTCTTCCTATCGGATTTTGCCGAATGCGCGTCGATATATCTGGGGTGACCCTTAGGTTATCATTCGCCTTAACTTTTTTCAGTCGTCGGCGGCTCAATATGTTTTTCTTTGGTCAACTCGCTGAAGCAGAGGCATAGAAATCTAAGAAAAAACTATCCAAATCCATACCACCCGGATGACGACCAACTTACGAAGCTGATGGGTGAATACAGGGAATAGATAAATAAACCTAAGTTTAAGTTACACTAGCATTTGCCCGCGATTTCGCCTGGACATCCATATCCCATACCAGTTCTGTAGTAAATTCCCCCTCTCTCTATAAAGAGAGTCAATAGAAATTTGACGTTGAGCATAGAGGATGTTCAAGCAGTGGGGAGACGCTCCTGACTTCGGGCAAACTCGGCTCCGTTCGGCTCAGCATTGCTCCGAGCAATTATTAGGGTTGGCACCACTTGACGTCCTTTTGCGTGCACGACCACAAATAAGATAATCACTTGAATTTTGACAACCCTAAATAGCCGAAAAAGATACTGACATACATTAGAAAGGGATAGCATGATTCGTCCCTGAATCGCTGTCATACTTCGGTTTTGTAGGAAGTGTTTTTATGTGTTTTTATGATGTGATTTATTCTGTGTTCTATTTATAGGTACCACAAGGCAATATTGTCATGTGTAAAGGATGACTCACGTTAGACCGGGCCGGAACTTCCGGTGCATCGTTTTCTATGGAAAGCGCCGTAAGCTCGGGCCCAGACACGGCCCGGTCTAACGCGAGTCATTATTTTTCAGTCATTAAGTCTCTAGCCAACTCACAGACATGTCGAAAATTTAAAGGGCAATATGTACTGTAAAACGTTATAGGTACAATACACGTGCGAAAAGGTCATTCGCAACTCGTGTCGTTTTAAACACCCTTCGGCCGTGTTTTAGTTTATCGCCACTCGTTGCGAATTTCCTACTTTTCGCACTTCTATCTCAATGTAAATAAACTAAATTGACGACAGGGGGGCGATTTTTGAATTTCGACCGGTCGATTTCGTGTATTTCGTTCAATAATATCTCCAGTACCCGGCATTAAAATTCTACTAATAGAATTGAAAACGAGTGGTCAATACCACTCGATTCCCAATTTGTATCGCTCGTATTTCAAAAATTAGCATTTCTCTGTTTTCCACCGATTTTAGAGTGACGAAATCGTGCGCTCGAAATTGAAAAATCGGCCCCCTGGTCTGGCCTAGTGGATAGTGACCCTGCTTGCGAAGCCGATGGTCCTGGGTTCGAATCGCAGTAAGGGCATTTATTTGTGATATGATCACTAATATTAGTTATTGAGTCATGGGTGTTTTCTATGTATATATTAAGTATGTATTTATCTATATAAGTAGGTATATCGTCGTCGTCGTCATCGTTGCTTAGTTTGGGGCTAGGTTGATCTGTGTAAGATGTCCCCTAATATTTATTTATTTATTATTTATAAATGGAACACTGTTCCAGATTTCTCCTCAGAGGACAGCGACTACTTCGTTGAAAGATTCGGTAAACTTAGCGAGGATTCCGGGGAAGGGACGATAATAATTAACAAGAATCTGAAAGTAAACGGACGACATTACAGTTTGAAGAAGTCCGATGATGCTGTGGATGATGTTGTGGAACGCTTAAAAGTAAAACGACGGAAACATTATTGAATACCATTGTTTTTTATTACTTACCTTTCTTACTATATCAACTGAACTAGTAAAATTAACCGCATCGTTTTTAAGTGGCCCTCTGGCACACACAATCAATTTGTCTTTTAGTCATGGCTATTTTCCTGAGCAGTTAAAGACATCTATTATAAAACCGATATATAAACAAGGAGAACGTAACGATCTCGGAAATTATAGACCAATAACAATTGTCCCGATACTGTCTAAAATAGTGGAAAAAGCCTTTTGTGTCAGATTAGATAGCTTTTTAACAAAACATAACATCCTACATCCTGATCAATACGGCTTCCGAAAAGGTCTTAACACAGAACTGGCATGTTTTGAATTTATTAAATATATAACTGAATCTATCAATAATAAATCACCTGTTATGTCCATATTCCTTGATATGACAAAAGCGTTTGACCTTGTAGATCATTCAAAGCTGCTTAAAAAATTAGACAATTACGGAATTAGAGGTCAAACAAATGACTGGCTTAGATCTAATTTAACTAATAGCACACCCCGGACCCGGACACTGGCGATCAAATGTATGAAACAAACGCGTTCCTACGCACACAGTCTAAGCTCGTGTAGGTGAACGCGTACCATGCTTGTGTGAGTGAGATAAGACGTGCTAGGGTTCCCGCCATTTTGTTGACAAGTTCGATGACCTCAATGACCCAAAACTCATTGCGCGAATTAGGAAGAAATATAAGAATCATAATTATTATGCTGTAAGGTGGGTATCTAAGCTCGATTTATACAATAGTTTCCTATTTTGAATCAGTATAAACGAAGTAACAAAATTTTTGTAAGGAAATTCAGGCCACCAAAATATTACGTAAGTTGAAAACATGATTTTTTGTTCATATAGATATTGTGTTGTTTTCAGTGTGATCTGATAGGTTTAGGTCTAAAACAGATAGGGTAAAAGAAATACTAAACATAAGTACCTATTGTAAGTTGGTATTCTACTAAAACATAAAACACTTTAAAAATAACTGGGTACCTATGTACTTGCCTTGATTCATACAATGGGAATCTGTGGAACTTTCTTTTAGTTTTGTCGTTTATAGAGCTTAAACAACCGTACACAGCACAACACACACCCATTACAAAAGGATTTGTAAATATTTGTTTAATATTTGAATATTTTACGTGGCCTCCGCTCTGCACACCGCGTCGTCGTCGTCGCGTCCTTGCCAGCCGGTAACTGAGAGGTAACCGAGTGCGGGTGGGCGGCACTTTCAACGGGAGGCAGGGAGTGTCCATACTGTACGTTAATACTATTTATTATACTGTGCTAATAGACAGCAAAGTACTGAAATATCAAAATTTGTTAAAATTGAAAATAATTTGCATAAATTAGTATACAGATCACCTTTACGTACTGTTGTTTCAGGAGTACCTCAAGGAAGTAACTTAGGGCCCCTTTTATTTTTACTCTTTATCAATGATCTTCCTAAAGCCACAAAGCCTAAAACCATACTTTTTGCAGATGATACAACCATCGTATTCAGGAGTCAAAACCAACACACATATGAGTCTGATATCAATGATGCCTTGACAGACATGAATGATTGGATACTTGATAATAATCTTCTAATAAATCTGAATAAAACGCAGTACATGCAATTTCATTCTTCCAGAACAACGCCGCTACTAATTAATATTAATATAGACAACATTCCCTTACAGAAAAGTAATACCATTAAATTTTTAGGTTTAAATATAGACTCCTCACTAAACTGGAGAGAACATATTAGTTCAGTGTGTAAAAAAAAAGACCGTTTCATTTTCGCCCTAAGAAAGCTACGTCAGTGTGTGCCCTATGAAGCAGCCCTTACATCTTACCACGGCCACGTCTCATCTATTCTTAACTATGGTCTCATCTTATGGGGTAACTCTGTGGATGTGGAAAGGGCATTTAAATTACAAAAAAAAATTCTCAATTTCTAATGCTCAAACTGGTAGTAGCTGTAGACCATTGTTTAAAAAACTCAATATATTACCTTTAGCATGTATTTACATTCTAAAAATTTGTAATTTTGTTAAAAGATTTCCAAAATACTATGTTAAACGTTCTGATATATATTGTTCAAGTAACCCTAGACCACAATACAAAAACATTCTAAACCAACCGCGCTGCATGACCAACATTTACAGAAGAAACGCTTACAATGCGAGTATTATAATATACAATAAATTACCCGTCCACATAAAAGCACTCGAGGACAAGAAATTTACTCAAAATCTGAGATTTTGGCTCATGGAACGCTGTTTTTATACTGTAAAGGATTTTATGAATCATACGGAGTGATGTGTTATATTACAACCATTTCAGTGTCTTCTAATTCAAATCCGAATCAACTGTTTTTATATTACTGACTCTTTTTTACTGATGTTAAGTTACCATTTGTCGGATTAATTTATGTTACAAATACAAAATACAAATACAAAATCGTTTATTTGTCCAATATAGGTATGAATAGTACATAAGTACAGATCTTATAGTATTACTGTTGTATCACTATGTTGTGCCGTAAGGCGTACAATTTTTTTTTTTGTCATTAATGGACTGTGACTACATGCTGTGCACAAGTTACCATTAATTATAGTCTATCAAAAATTCGCTTACACTATAATATGTTTTGTCAACTAAATATTTAAATACTTTACTTTTAAAACTTGTCATATCCTCTAAATTTCTTAATTCATTCGGTATTTTATTCAAAATTTGTGGAGCCATTCCAAATATACTTTTCCTATATAACGCTGTTTTGGAAGGCATTGAATTTATTCTGTTCCTAAGACGTATACTCTTAAACTGTTGAAATAAGTGGGGATTACTTTTAACAAAAATTACAATTTCGAAAATATACAAACAAGGTAGAGTTAATACTCCTAATTTTTTCAAATATGGTTTACATGAACCCAGTTGCTGAATTCCACACAACGATCTAATGCATCTTTTTTGCGCTTTAAACGCTACTTCTCTGTCAACTGAGTTTGCCCAAAATATAATTCCATACCTTAGTGTTGATGTTACAAGCGCTGGTGGCCTAGCGGTAAGAGCGTGCGACTTTCAATCCGCAGGTTGCGGGTTCGAACCCCGGCTCGTACCAATGAGTTTTTCGGAACTTATGTACGAAATATCATTTGATATTTACTAGTCGCTTTTCGGTGAAGGAAAACATCGTGAGGAAACCGGACTAATCCCAATATGGCCTAGTTTACCCTCTGGGTTTAAAGGTCAGATGGCAGTCGCTTTCGTAAAAACTAGTGCCTACGCCAATTCTCGGGATTAGTTGCCAAGCGGACCCCAGGCTCCCATGAGCCGTGGCAAAAATGCCGGGATAACGCGAGGAAGAAGAAGAGTGTTGATGTTACATAGACTTGATATGCCGTCAAAACGTGTTGTATGTAATGCTAATTAATATCCTCTATAATATTTGCATACTGTTTAAAACAGTTGAAAAAGGTGAAACATATTTTATTTTTACACTAACACGTAATCTTTACCCTTTTTCTGCGAATAAATTTTTGTTTTGTTTGTTTGTTTGTTTACGTATACTTATTTCCTTAGGTACCTTATGTGTGCCCAGAAAATCAAAAATATTTTCTAGTGTCAAAACTATAATTCCTACTACACAAAGTGTGACCAGCCCAAGATTTTTTGAATTTCCCGCCAAAAATTTGTGTAATATTTCAGTAGCCAGACTCTATAGTAGGACCCTTACGGCCTCTCCAAACTTTTGCGATATATCGACCCAAAAGAGTGAGGTGAAGCGATAGTTAGAACGAGAGCAAACTATTACACAAAAAGAAAACTGGTGTCATATGCTGAACTATTAAAGTGGTAACACACTATCGCACCGCACCAAGGTCATTGTGCGACGCACCCATAAGTAAGAGCGAGAAAGCGATATCTCTTTCTCGCTCTTACTTATCGGTGCGGTGCGTTACGGCCTTTACAATCGGTGTTATGCTGGCTACATACGTAACGATAAACCGTAGCGATTAAACTGTGCAGTCCGATTTGCGCAGTTTTATCTGCCGTGTGTATGACAAATCGTTGTCGATTATCGTTGATCGTTGGCAGTCTTAGAGGATATAACCAACGGAGACGCCATGTCTAAAATTTTCGGTACAAAATAGTCTGCCGTTTTTTGCGGGGGAGGGGCACATCAAATGTATAGGTACGTCATGTCAGATAAACGTCAGTCCATACATATGGTTGACATGTGGTTGACCATTGGCCGCCTATTTTCGACAGAGGGGAACGCCTGTTAATGGCGGCTCCATTGTTAATTACTCCGAGTTGGCAGTTGCAAATTATATTAGAAAAATCGTTGTCGATGCATTTGCACAGTTTTATCGTTGCGTGTGGATGGCGATCGGTCATTTCGGCAGTACTTCACGTAGCTTGCTTGTGTGCGCACGTTCGTTCCTCAAGTAAATAATGAAAAATGTAATGAAAAATATAAAAATGAATCCATATTTCTCTTGGTCACGGCATCACGCGTGAATGGCTGGACCAATTTCGCTAATTCTTTTTGTCTTAAAGTTTGTCAAGCAGATCTTGTCAGTAGAAAAAGGCGACAAATTTGAAAAATGTAGGCGCGAAGGGACTTCGTCTCATAGAAAATTTGAATTTCGCGCCTTTTTCTACTGACAAGATTTGCTTGACTGTCTATATGTTAGTTATTGTCAGGAAAAGTTTCTTATGACAGAAAAAAAATAAGAAAGTTGCGCGGAACATTAGAAAATTTAAGAAAACTTAACTACCATGTTAACTTTGATGACATGGATAACATGTTTCTTGCGTGAGCTTCTGCGGAGAACTGACGATCGACGCCGATATCGGAGGCGTGTGGAGGCACTAGGAACGTTCGATTTATCTGCACAGTCGGACTGCACAGTTTAATCGCTACGATTTGTAGTTACGTGTGTAGCCGGCATTATTTGCTCTCTCGTGGCCTAACAGACGGGCGTGCTGGACCGCGACCTTGTTTCGCTCCGAAGCCTGTTCGATCGTGTGGAAGGTGGTACGCCAGACGTCCGTTAAAGCCGTAACAGCCTTCCGCACTAAACCACGACCTTGTTACACCGCACCCAGGATGAGTGAGAGCCAGAAAGAGATATCTTTGGGTGCGGCGCACTAAGGTCACAGTGCGGTGCGGTAGTCTATTATGGCTTTTATGGACGCAGAGTAGTTTGTGGACGCAGCTATTAAGTGAGAGCGAGAAAGAGATATTTAGACCGGACCAAGGTCGCGGTCTGGTACGCCCGTCTGTTGCAGCTTTCAGATTGCTCTACTGACGCTGACACCTGTCAATGTCAAACTCAGCTGTAAGCTAAGTATTTTGTTTGGATTCACGTTTTTATTTATACACAATTTTGGTTCTTTTTAATCCTAAATAAAACAGATTGTTGTTTTTAATAGTGGACCATCAAGATGGAAGATTACCTATCGACGACTGTTTCGAATCTGGTAAATATCTAATCATTATTTAACGAAATATTATAATATCATGGACTATCATTTATAAACAAGATTGTTTATGTTATAAACTTTGAAGACTTAGATTGTTATAAATTATGTGCAATATTCCATATTAAAGAGGTGTCTAAATGTATGTTAGTCGCCTTGTCTGCTATTATTTATTTATTTATCTGACATATAAGAATAGAAATGTTCATAAGTCTAAACCTAAATTAGCCTGAGGCATTGTTCCCAGCATACTGGCTGCATTCCCCCTCTGCATCTGCACAGTGAGGCTGAGTTTTTGCGCAAAAAATTCGCATGCTCGTAGGTCGCCAGACACCCAGACTAGTTTGGTAGAAATTTCTTTTACTATTTTTTTGGTGTCTTGACGACCAAGGACCGAAAGTGCCGCAAATACATAATTCGTTTTCAAAAATGTATATTAGCGACAGTTGGCAATTTGTGCGACGTCTGTTGCCGTTTCTGGCTTCCTGGCAGAGCGCCGGACGTGAGATGGAGCCAGCATATCAACACTTCGTCTTATAGAATTTTACAAGACATTTGTGTTCTCTAATTGAATTGGGATTGGACGTAGGCAGATTATCTTATAGTTGCATCATCTTTCATTCACTGTTGTTGACCCCTTTAAGAAAGTTGTTATTTTTAAAGTTTTAAAAGAATGAATAATGAAGAAATTGAACTCTTGTAAATTGGACCAAAATATTCTTATAAAATCACTCACTTTGTATAGATTTTAATTTGGTAGTTATACTTTCAGAGATCCGCCTACTATTCCACGTTAAACCTAACCATAGGCAATGAAACCAGCAACTTAGACTCCGCTGTCTCCTCTTTAGTCTATTCCAAGTTTTTGCACTGGCAACTGAGTCAATTGAAGTGTGGTATATGTAAAAAAGCTGATAAAATCGGATTTAAGGACCATATTTTTGTACCGGTACTGAATGTGCGTAGGGAAGAGTTTGAATTGAAAACGGAAGTGGAATACTATTTAAATGAATATGGAATTAGTAAAGAAATGTTAATATTTCGGTGAGTGTGATAAAATGTTTTAGTGCAGGCTACTGGGGGTTATCACACTGGATGCAATTTGCACGTTGCTCCTATGTTTGAGCGAGACAAATAACGCTATACGCGTATATAGCGCCATCCCGCTCGCACATCGGAGTGAAGCACAGTGTGATAACCACCTATGCCCGTGTTTTATTTATTCTTATTATATATTGACATGTAAAAACTTTAGTTAAATATTTAAAAATATCACAACCCCCAAATGACCATGACCAATGTCATCTCGGGCGAAATCTCGTAAATTAGTTAAGGGTGATGTGTAATGATCCCTCGTGGACGTCAGCTACCGCTCCGTTGGT
Organism: Cydia splendana; assembly: GCF_910591565.1. NCBI lineage: Eukaryota > Metazoa > Arthropoda > Insecta > Lepidoptera > Tortricidae > Cydia > Cydia splendana. The sequence goes on along the minus strand of NC_085983.1, from coordinate 4,824,236 downwards.
GGGTTGATGAACTACAGCCACCTAAACACGTAAAAAAATTTGTCAGTGCCTTAAATCGGGGCTTTATCAGATAATATTTATATTATTTTATTTTTTATTTGGTGTTATTGTGAATTAATAAATAAAAAACGGCAGCCAGTTGTATCACGATGGAAAGCCTGTCAGCTGGCATTGAACTGAACATTAAAAAGGCCACCTTATCCCTTTTTGATACATTATAATTATGAAACTTTGCTAAGTTCATGGAAATAGGCGTTTTTTTGCTTTATCTTTATTGCTGGTTGCCAGTGCAAAAAACCACAGGCTAGAGACACTAAGTTCCAAACCCTTCATAACATTTTTTTACAATTTTTCAGAAATCAGTAAACTATGCCGCCCTAAACCTAGTCATAGGCAACGAGAGTTGCGACCTAGACTCGGCGGTGTCCGCTCTTGTCTATGCCAGTTTTTTGAACTGGCGACACAGCCAGATTAAATGTACTGTGTGTACACGGCCTACTCCGGGGGCTAAAGATTTGTTGTGTGCGGCGGTCCTTAATGTGGATAGGGAGGACTTTGAGCTTAAAACGGAGGTGGAATTTTGTTTGAGAGAGAGTGGAGTTAGTAAGGAAATGTTGGTATTTAGGTGAGTAGGTAGTAAAATTGCAAATAATAAGAGTAACACATTTTTAGGGTTCCGTACCTCAAAAGGAAAAAAACGGAAACCTTATACGAGGATCACTCGTGCGTCTGTCTGTCTGTTCGACCATGCCCCCCCCCCCCCCCCCTTATCTCCGAAACTATTGGGTCTAAAATATTGAATAAAATACATAGTTCTGTACCTATAGATGACAGGAAACCCTATTAGAAATGTGCAGTCAAGTGTGAGTCGGACTTAATTACTTAGTTTCTGATCCGACCCCTACGGGTTTTTTGAAGACATTTAAGTCACGTTCCACTTAAAAAAATACATTGTTCAAAATTGGGTAATGTACGAAACCCTTGGAACGCGTGTCCGACTCGCACTTGACCGATTTTCTTATAATAAAGGAAAACTGACGAACTTGGGACCTTTTGGTCTGATCGCTCTTAACCAGCTGAGGTACCGAAGCTAACCATGTAGAAGCGTGCGAATCTTTCCATTCCTTCCATTTTGTTTACACGCCTTAGGAAACCTAGCGCCAGTTCAATGCAAATCTCACGGCAGCTCTTATCTGTTTACCCCAAACCTACCTATACTCGAGGTAATGCCCCCGAGAAACCCCATGCAGCAGTGGCGTAGCTAGGCGTGGGCGAAGTGGGCCGTCGCCCACGGCCTCGCGCCCCAAAGGGGGCCTCGCGCGAAGCCCCTTCGGGCACAGTGACAGAAACGGGCCTCGCAGATCGCGACTTCGCCCACGGCTAGATTAGTTCACAATACGCCACTGGCCCCATGCCATATCGAGAAACCCCGAGAAAGGCCGAGAACGAGTGTGTACATACTGCTCCCTTCTCGTCTTGCCCTTTCCCGATTGGGTCGGTTTTATGCCGATTCAGCGAGAGCCTCTCAACGAGTGTGTACAGCCGGCATAAGATATAAAATAATCTTTTCTTTTTTCAGAAATGACTACGATCTCCAAGAACTAGTAACAAAAACGAAAACTAATGTAGTGTTGGTAGACCATCATACTTTAGCCATCAAAGACAAGTTCTTGGCTCCTTATGTTACTGAGATCATAGACCATAGACCTATAGACAAGACGGAGTGGACCTACAGAGATGATACAAGGTAATTTTAGCTCCTTATTCATAAGACAATCATCATCTTCCTCGCGTTATCCCGGCATTTTTGCCACGGCTAATGGGAGTCTGGGGTCCACTTGGCAACTAATCCCAAGAATTGGCGTAGGCACTAGTTTTTACGAAAGCGACTTCCATCTGACCTTACCAACCCAGAGGTTAACTAGACCTTATTGGGATTAGTCCTGTTTCCTCACGATGTTTTCCTTCACCGAAAAGCGACTGGTAAATATCAAATGATGTTTCGTACATAAGTTCCGAAAAACTCATTGAAAGGCCGAGCCACACCGGCTGCGTGTGCAGCACGTGTGCGTCGACGTAAGCGTAGACGTGCGCAGCACCCCTGTCACACCGGGTGACGCGCACGTCATGCAGCGCACGCCACGCAGTGTGCTGTACACGTCACGCAAGCGCACGCTGCAGCTCGGTCATGCGTGCAGTAAAATAAAATACACTCCTGCGACAGTACATCATGTTATTATACTGTTACTTATACTGAAATAAATGGTATTCTATTCTATTATACTCCTGTTGCAAATGGAAGCAGCTCACAGAATGCCGACATTGCAGTTAGAGGAAAAAAATGTCTCATATTTGAATCGAGATAATTCAGAGTACATAATATTATTATTAAGTTCACAATACAACAACCTTGTTTTCCAATAGTATTATTAGTACCTAACATCGATTTGTTCCCACAGGCCAAATTTTTATAAGACGTATTTTTTTGGAATCTTTGTGCTATATGTTGTAAATATACATTCGTATTGACGAATATATACTGGGTCAAGCAGATCTTGTCAGTAGAAAAAGGCGGCAAATTTGAAAAATGTAGGCGCGAAAGGATATTTTCCCATAGAAAATTTGAATTTCGCGCCTTTTTCTACTGACAAGATCTGCTTGACCCAGTATATGAATTAGTTTTTCTTTTATATCACTGAATCCATATTAAAAACCAGCACGCGCACCGGCCGAGTTGTAAATAAATACAAGCGAGCTGCGCGTGTACACGCACAGCACCTATGCAGCACCGAGCTGTGCGTGTCCGAACCTGCTCGGTTCGCCCTCTCATAGGGAACGCAGTTAAACACAACGTCATCACTGCACGCAACGAAGCGACGTTGCCGCTCCGGTGCGTGGACGCGTGCACGCAGCACGCAGCCGGTTTGTCTCGTCGGAGCTGCGTTGCGTGCAAGTCACGCGTACGCGCACGTCACGCAAGCGGTGTGTCCTCTCGTATGAGTTTTCGTATTATACAACGCATCGGGACGCGTACGTGCACGTGCACGTCTACGCATACGCATCCGGTGTGGCTTGGCCTGAAAGTCGCACGCTCTTACCGCTAGGCCACCAGCGCTCTCATCAGCGCAACCATGCGCGGTAACTTGTTTTGCAGGTCTACTATAGAAACAGTTGGTTCGTGCTGTACGTTGGTAGCTCAAAGAATTATAGACATGTCAGCGGTGATGGCAAAAAAGATCGAATTCTTCGAAACGCATCCGCTATGCACACAGCTACTACACTGTAAGTAGGTATTTATATTATTAACATTGTTGCTATATAAGACAATGGCTTTATGCTTCGGGCGACACCGGCTTCCGACACGTCGAAAGGAGCCCAAGCGATATCTTACCGTACAAATCGTTCTGCCATTTTTTGCGGGGGGAAACATGCACAGTCTCACTTCTCACACACTACATACAAAATCCAATCTGTAATGACGACACAAATACATAGAAAATGACACACGGCAAAGACAAATCTTGCACACCTCGATCTCTTTATGTACGGATGAGTCACAACACGCACCGCGCTAGTTGTGTGCATGCCCAGTTGGGCATGTGCTTCGGCAGAGGGGAGATAGTGCGAATGCCGACTCCCTTCCCGGTGTTGCTCGAAGATATAACCTCCTGAGTCCCTGAGGGCTTTATAAAGGATTTAATCCAAATCGCATTTTCAATTAAAATGGAATACAAGAAGGTTCCAATTTCAAAACTGCAATAGTGACAAGGGGGACTGAGGAGGTTAAGGCAATGGCTTTATGATATGCAGGTGGAATAAAACCATAGCATTTGCAGCAAGAATTGTACTGTAATTTCTGTTTCAGCAACAATTATTCTCGACACAGTGAACTTCTCCAAAGAAGTGAAAAAAGGCACGCCACACGATTTGGAAATAGTGACGTTTCTAGAAGGGATTATGAAAATAGAAAATCCGGAGGCTGAGAGGTACGTGTATATTTAATACAATTCTAACCAATAGGGTATTTGACAATTAGTCGATCAGGTTTGTTTTGAGGATCAAATGGGATCCATTGTCTTAAAGCAATATAAAAGTCACAAATGATGGTCAAAGTCTGGCATCCGCAATTTACTGACGAAACAAAATGGCAATACATCGTGACGTCACCATGTAACGTTAGAAGCCGTTTCGATGTATGGAAAACAAGGAAATTGCGATTTTGTCGGTGAAATATTGCGTTCATGTATATTGTTGCTGTGTGTTTTTTTTTTTAATTTAAGATCCTTTATTTTTTTTCTTAGTCCCATATATTTTATAAGTCTCCAATGTATTGTGATAAATTGCTCATTTTCTATCTATTTAACTGGATTTATTTAAAATTCAACATGTGTCAACAACCCTATTGAACAAAACTGCCGGTCCCTTGAGATTTTGCTTATCCAGGTTCACTGTTATTTCTTTCACAATGTTTTATTTTTGGCAGAGAAAGCAAACTGGCACGTTTGCTAGAGGCCCGAACCAACGTGTCCCGTCTTACAGCCGCTCAGCTCCTCAAGAAAGACGTCAAGATTGTCAAAGAGGTGTACGTGCCTAGTTTCCCTATATTAGTGGAGGTAATATTATAAAAATATAAATAAAATAAAAAATACTTTGATAAAGAAAGGCTTTAGAGTAGACGATTATTTAACTGACAAACACATATGGTTGGATACCTTATCTACAGTCAGGAGTGGCATATAAGTTTAATTTTAATAGACTTGTTTATTATATGTAAATAATTTTATTTCTCTACAATTTTTGACAAAAAGTGTCTATATTGAATAAAATAATATGATTGTGAAAACCGTGGGTTTTAGGAGGAAAAGGTGAAAAACTAAGCTAATAAGTCAATCAAATTAGATTTTTTCGAAAAACTAATGCCCAGCAAGCTGGGATCGTTTTAATACCTTCATTTGGTCAGTCACCTGCAATAATATGTTACACAACGAAGGCCGCAATAAAATCTGACACGATCTTACTTATAGAGCCATAAGCAGTGGCGGATTTGCCCTAAGGCCAAGTAGGCCCGGGCCTAGGGCGGCAAGTTTTTGGGGGCGGCAAATTGTGACAAAAAATTCGCTGATGATAACAAGAAATAACTCAAAATGTAGTCAATATTATGGGTGCTGAGAAAGGGGCGGCTACAGGGCCTGGCGCCTAGGGCGGCAAAGACTGCAAATCCGCCACTGGCCATAAAAGCGCGTCACATATTTTTGCGGCCTTCGGAGAGTAACATGTTATTGCAGGTTAATGCGCGTAATCCGAGTTTGCGCATCCTAGGATGTGAGGAGTAGTGAATATACTGTATGTAACTGAACAAAAATCAATTACTCAAACCCGTTAATGTTTAGGTCATACTGAGCAATTTTTACTATGGGACCAACCCCGAGAACACGGAAAAACATTTGGATGTTTCATAAATTTTGCTGGTCTGATGTTGAAATTTCCTATGGGAGAGTAAATTCTTTTTCCGCGATCTCGAGGTTTGTTTATTTTATTTTCTTTATTTAGGATTCTTCTTCTTCCTCCTTCCCTTATCCCACCTACGTGGGGTCGCATTTTCTTTATTTAGGATTACCAACAGATAATACATCTTACATGCTCTTAAATCTATATAACAATCATGACTGATGCTTATCTAATTATAGGTAACCACAACTTATATAAGTGTCTTGTATCTGTGAGCAATATTTAACATGCGGTAAACTTATGGGTAAATGAATTAATAGGTACCAGTACATTACATTAACTAACATTACATAACTTGACAACTAGGGTGATGTTAAATTGTCGATAACAATTATTAACTACATACATAATTATATACAAATATTATCTATAAATATTTTATAAAGTATTATTAAGACATCTGTGAATCTGTGGCTATAATTACTTTGGGATATTCAGTGAGCCAACATATTTCGTCACCTTCCTTTTAAACTGTGCAGGTCTATCGTTAAATATGTTAAAGGTTAGCAGGTTAGTCCCATAGTAAAAATTGCGTAGTATGACCTAAACATTAACGGGTTTGAGTAATTGCTTTTCGTTCAGTTACATAGTATAGACCGCGGCCAGCAAACGATTTACGTACATGACCAATAGGGTCCCGGGCGATAACTCATACAGTGGTGAAGGGAGATGTAGGGCTCATTTAGACGGCGCGCGAACTCGCACACTATTTTAGTTACATTGCGGATAGGGATTGCAAATATTCGAAACTTTCAGGTATTCGAATATTCGACTTTTTCTGACGAGATATTCGAATATTTTTTTAAAATAAGAAAAGGAATGAAAAATCGGTTTATTATCGTTTTATTCAAAATCTTTTTTCACATATTGCTAAAATTAATGATATTTTGCAGAAATCCACTTAATTGACTACATTTTATCATCCTATTCTGAGATGCCCACGTTTATAAAAGCAATTAAGTATAACGCAAAAATTAGACGTTTTCAATATTTCTAGATAAAACTTTTTATTATAAATGCGTCGTTACGTGAATTAATATAACTTTAACCATCTAAACACGTATGTAAGAGAGAAAACATTTTAGTAGGTAATCACTAATCATTTTCTGATTTAAATTAACTTCTAGTCGTTAAGAGGCCTGTAAAATGCCCTTTAATTCCATTGTATTTTGAATCTTTATTGACTTTATTTGTCTTGGCAAGTTTAGTTTTGATTCCTAATGGTCGGCTATTATACTGCCCTGCTAAGCCAAGTAGCGGCTTCTTAAATAAAAATTTAATGCAAACATATACCTTACATTCTTTATCTGAAAATTCAATTTTCAACGTCATTTGTTTTTGAGATGCCGCTATTCGGCTTAGGAGGGCAGTATATAAGTTATATAATTGGTATTGGAATATTTAAGGGAAAAAGTTGGCTGACTACTGGGTGGATTATTCGTTAGTTAAAGGTGCATGGTTAGATTACCAAGTTCGGTAGGTTTGGTATGATCAAATTTGCGAATTGCGATAAAGGGCAATGACCCTTTATCTTAAAACTTACGTAACGTTGCTTGTACCTAGAAAAAGCATTAGCCGCACCGTAATAAAACATACTTTTTGATTTCGTTTTCTTTGAAATTGAGTTAGGTTTAACTGTATTCACGAAGCCTATCGAGAGGAATACAGTAAAAACATTATTCCCTTCCCATTTGGGTACCTACCGTTACTCATTCACTGTAAATACCCGGCAAAACACACAGAAACTGTAACTATAGCGGATGAAAATAGATTTTTTCTAGTAATAAAAATATTCGAATATTCGAAACCTGAGCGGCCGAATATTCGAATATCAAAACAGGTCGAATATTCGACATATTCGAATATTCGAATTGCAAGCCCTAATTGCGGACCATTGAGGTTACATCAATGCAGCCGACCAATCAAATAACGCAATGTAATGCATGAAACTCGCATGAGAGTTCTCGCACCGTCTAAATGAGGCAATATAATGAACCATAGTGAACGTCAGCTGCCGCTCCGTTGGTGGGTCGAAAAACAGCCACGATTACAGATATGTGAGGTGGCTACTCCCCAGCAGCTCGTCACAAGCGGCCCTGCGTTATTATGACTAAGTAGGTACTATAATTAAGGGTCTTCAATAAGTTTTTTTTACGTGAAACATTAATTCCCGCAGGAATTCCTATCGAAGCCAGAAGCCCTAACAGCAGTCTCCGAAGCCCTAAAATCAAGCGGGTGTTCCCTCGCACTCCTATTAGGAATGAGCCTGCAGACCGGATTGAAACGAGACGCCGCTATATGCGGGAGCGAGTCTGATAAAACTGCGAAAGTGAGTATTTTAAAATAAAAGTCGGGCATATACCTCGTTTTTTAGCATTAGAAAAAAGGTAAACAATCTTGACGTGTGGTAAACACGTCAGGTAAACAAACAAGACATTTTTATTGAAAAACACTTTTGAAAAATAAATTACGCAAATATGTAACAATTATTGTATAGCAAGGATGTATACCTATTTACATTATTTTGGTTTCATAATTAATAGCCCATATAACCATTCCAGTCGCAGAATCACAAAGTGGTAACTAAATGTCAGATGTGTCGTAACAGAGTCCACACAATGTGTCTAGAATTGTTTCGAAACAAAGTGTCGTCGCCGTGTCTACACTTTTCCGTAACAAGGTGTCGACACATTTGTGTGCACTTTGCGTGCGGTTTGCGACTAAATCTGACAGCAAATTTGTGACAGCAAATGTCAATATAAAATACCTCTTGAAAACCAATGTTTGTCAAACTACTATTAGTGTCTCGTGTGCTCGTAATTCTAGTAAGTCATCATGGGTAGGGTTACCAGACGTCAGGAATTTTCCTGGCATGTCAGGAATTTTCGCCGTTTGTCAGGAATGCGGCCGGAATACGAAAATGTCAGGATTTTTTGTGAATTAACAGACTTTTTTTATTATGTGCCTAGAAAGTTACATTATTCAAATTTACTTAGGTACATAAATCAAAAACAAATCAAATTTAAACAATGTATATATCAACCATACATAGAATCGCTTATAGCTAGATCCCCCCCTCTCGCCGATATGAGCGTCAGGAAAAAAAATTGCAAATCAGGAATTTTGTCAAGAAATTCCAAATTTGGGTCTGGTAGCCCTAATCATGGGCAATGCAAATGATAATAATCGACCGAAACCATATAAACACCCAACACCCGTCAACCTTTTACAGAAAAGTTTTTAAAGAAATTCAATAAGCTACTAAGGTCAGGCAACGAATGCTCCAAAAGTTGTAGAGGGAAATGCTCGGAACACAATTTTTGACTCCGTAACTCGGTTTGACAAGTTAGGAGGTGAACATATCAAAAGTCCCCGGCCGTAGCCCTTGAGCGGGGGGGAGAGAGGGGGCTTTGAAGGTCCCATTTTCCCGTTTTTCGATTATATCTCTCTTATACAAAATGAAAGTTAATTTAATTTGTTACAAGTTTATTCAGTCAATTTTTTCGATATGTTGAATAGTTTTTGAGATATCCGCTCTTGAAAGTTTATTTAGGGCTCTCAATTTTATCTTGATATATCTATATCAGTGAAGGTGCTAGGCCGTGTTTGGTATCGTTTTCGTATAAATCTGGGGTGCTGAATCCATTTAAGATATTACATTGACACCATTCCACAAAATAAAAATAAATCTTTTTAGGGTTCCGTACCTCAAAAGGAAAAAACGGAACCCTTATAGGATCACTCGTGCGTCTGTATGTATGTCCGTCTGAATACACAAAATAGTTCTTTACCTATAGATGACAGGAAAACCTATTAGAAATGTGCAGTCAAGCGCGAGTCGGACTTAATGTACGGAACCCTTAATACGCGAGTCCGACTCGCACTTGGCCGGTTTTTTTGAAACCCTTCTTGACGCTTAACCGCTGAACCGATTTCGTTGAAATTTGGTATAGAAATAGTTTGCGTCCCGGAACAGGACATAGGATAGATCTTATAACCAAAATCATCTTTTGAAGGTGTGAAAAGTGGCGTGGAAATTTGTACGGGAAATCAATAACCGCTGAACCGATTTATATGAAATTTGGGATGGTCTACATCTTTGATTTAGTTAAAAATGATGAAAAAACATGACTTCAAACCTAAACTTAAACAGTATTAATTCAAGAAGTCAATTCTGAATTCCCCCCTACACCTCATTTCACACCTTTAAAGGATGATTTTTGAGATAACTTATTATATCCTGTCTCGGGACTCAAAATATATGTGTACCAAATTTAAATTAAAACTGTTCAACAGTTTAAGCGTGAAGAGGAGTTTAAAAGAAAGTATTTTAATAAGTTTATATGTTTTTACTTCGGAATGGTGTCAATGTGATACCTTAACTAAATTTGGTACTGCGAATTTATACGAAAACGATACCAAACATGGCCTCGTAGCTTTACTGTTGTAGAAGTCAAAATAAAATTGAGAGCCCTAAATTCTTATTACTTGGCCAAACTTGTGTAGAAGGAAAAGGTAAAATAAAAGTCTTCGGCAGGAATATAAGACACAAATATATTTTTTTTTTGCGTTACTATTTCATTCATCAAATATAAACATACCTTGATTATACTATTCTAGTGAGATCCTCATAGATAAACAAAAACATTTACTTAAAAAATTACAAGGTCGAAATGTCACGGAACTTGTGAGAGTAATATGTGAAAAATATAAACTTTTATGACAAAAAAAATCTGGACACAATTTAAGAATCACCCAATTGCATCGAGGAATCATCTGTATTTTTGCATGTTTCATTACCTCCTCGCTTCTTTTTTGTCCTTTGTATTAATTTGTTAGATCTGAAAATAAAGATAACTTGCGTCGTCACGGATGTCGATTTATAGGTTTTAGGGAGTGCAGAATTCGAAAACGATGATATAATCCAAGATGGCGGCTACGTATTTTGTCCTAAAAGTGGAATCCAAAATAGTCATCATTTTCGAAATCTGCGCCCCCTAAAACCTATAAAACGACATCCATGACGACTTTTATGACATAGTGCATGGCCGCCATCTTGGAATCCAAAATAGTCATCATTTTCGAAATCTGCGCCCCCTAAAACCTATAAAACGATATCCATGACGACTTTTATGACAGAGTGCATTGCCGCCATTTTTAAATTGAAAATGTTATCATTTTCGAAATCTGCGCCCCCCAAAACCTATAAAACGACACCCATGACGAATTTTATGACATAGTGCATGGCCGCCATTTTGGATTCCAAAATGGTCATCATTTTCGAAAGCGGGGCCCCCTAAAACCTATAAAACGACATACATGACGACTTATGACATAGTGCATGGCCGCCATCTTGGAATCCAAAATGGTTATCATTTTCGAAATCTGCGCCCCCTAAAACCTATAAAACGACACCCATGACGACTTTTATGGCATAGTGCATGGCCGCCATTTTGGATTCCAAAATGGTCATCATTTTCAAAATTGGGGCCCCCTAAAACGTATAAAACGACATCCATGACGACTTTTATGACACAGTGCATGGCCGCCATTTCGGATTCCAAAATGGTCATTATTTTCGAAATCGGCACTCCCTAAAACCTATATATCGACACCCATCTCGACTTTTATGACAAAGTGTTTTGCTACCATCTGCATGCAAGACATTTCTATTATTTTTACGTACAAAAATGGCCCCCTGTCAACTTTCAATCGAGATTTAATCGATAATTTATTCGATTAATATTCAGATTAATTCAATTTCAATCTATGTTAGGTCGACTAAACTAATCGCGATTAAAATTTGAGAATTAACTTTTTTTATTCCATTAATTAGTCGAATAAACAGTTAATCGATTAATGCCCATCTCTGACCACGGCATTTTTACACTTTGAGAATATCTGAAAACAAATCAACACAAGGAGCCATTTTGCAAATCCAGTAACATACCAGTAACTTTGTTATTACTTTTGACAGCGCGTGTCATGTGTCAACACAGAGTCGACACAAAGTCGAAACATTGCAACTACTTTGTGACTGCAATATTTCTCAGCCTTAAACCATATTTATACATCATAATTAACAAGTTTCGTAGTATGTAAAGCGTTATTTCTGTTATTTAAGTAAGTATAGTATACGCATCGAAGTACTAAATATGCTTCAAATAATATAGTTATGAACACAGGCACTGAGAAGTAAACAATTTCATTTCCGGCTAAACTAAAACAATGTGGTGGCGCGTTGATTATATTACACTTAGTTTATCAAATCACTCGAGCAGTTTAATTCCCCATAATAATTTAAGTCATATTGTAATATAAATGCAAACATTATATAATTACGTCTTGTAATCCGTTTTAGAGATGGCGTATTAATGTCACTTATTTTTATTTAAGTATTTTTTCATCTGACAGTTTCCATTTGACAGGAACAAAATGAACGAATGATTTTGGCATAAAGTAGTCGCAAACCCGAAACAATGTGTGCACACGGCGACCACACTTTATGTCACTTTGTGTCATGTGTCGACCCTTCCCCATTTCTGGTAACTGTGTCGACACGGCGACGACTCTGCGACTGGAATTGTGACCGAAACAGACGGTGTCGACACAAGATGTGTCAACACCGCGTCGTAACGGCGACTGGAAATGGTTGTATGGGAGTTTTTCCAAATATTTTTTTTTAAATAAACTATTTTTTTAAAGCGTTTTTCAATAAACATGTCAAGATTGTTTACCATTTTTCTAGTGCTAAAAAAACAAAGTATAGCTATTTCACTCTGCACGAACTTTGCAGTGACAGATTGTGAAAATGAATTCCTATGTTAAGAGTGTTAACATTTTCGACGCCGTGTCAAACACAAAAGCTGTCACGCGGACGCCACGTCACCGAAGTGTCAAAACTGAAATTGAACTTTATGCATATGCACGTAGGTCTATGTTGCTCTGTGATCTGTGACCGATTAATCAGTCTTTGGCGTTGAACCTGCGGTGCGTATATATCGGTCATTGGCGTCCAAAAGGTTAAAAAAATGTTGTTCGTTTTAGCTAGCCAAATTTCTTCAAGACTGGAGCGCGCCATCGCTTCAGCTGACTGCAACAGACCTTCAGTACCCGAACACATATTACTTCAACCAACTGTACCTAGGTGCGTCTAGAAAACAGTACATACCTGCTGTCAACGCGTTCTTACAAAATCCATGAAATTTAATTAGAATCTTAGTAACGGTATTGTCCGCTAGATGTCACTATACCGTAAGCTGAGATTTTCTGAAACGCGCTATTAAGATTTTTCTCTAAATAAGGTAGGTGTTTTAAACAGGTACTTAAATGAGAAGATTTTGACACTCAGATGCTGTTGTTGTTGCAAATAATTTGGATTTTTATAGTTTTAGAAATAAAAATGTTTTGTATGAAAAACTTAAATTCGCTGTATTTTTTTAACTATGGTATTTGAAGCTACATAAAGTAATTACAGGACTAGATATACCTTATCATATTGTAAGTATAAAGTTTCAGAGCAATCTAGCTAATATAGTCGTTTTAAAATGAGAGTGAAACTACGTCTGTATCAGTGGGGAGACACTCCTGACTTCGGTCGAACTCGGCTCCGTTCGGCTCAGCATTGCTCCGAGCAATTATTAGGGTTGGCACCACTTGACTTCCTTTTGCGTGCACGACCACAGATAAGATAATCACTTGAATTTTGACAACCCTAAATAGCCGAAAGGGATAGTGCCATACATTAGACAGAGATAGCATGATTCGACCCTGAATCGCTGTCAAACTTTTTTTAGGAAGTGTCCTTTCTGTACGGTAGTAAGTACTATTATGTATTCTGTGGGAGACCCGAGCTTGCTGGGGTTGAATAAAACAAAATTATTTCATAAAAGATTTATTCAAAATATCTTAACAAGATTGTTAAAACTACATTCAGTAAAGCACCGCTTACGTTCTACGAGAGTTCGGCTCTGTCAGCACGCAAGAGCGAGATGCAACTATCTTACAGAAAGAGATAGTACCAATACAAAATATAGCAGCATCTTGCTTTTGCATTTGTAGTGGAAGCTAGAAAATTAGCAACTTAATACAGTCGTGTACACTCCCGAGCAATGAAAAGGACTCACTTCCCATAGAAAGTGACTAACCTTTTCGACGCCGTGTCAAACACAAAAGCTGTCACGCTGACGCCACCTCACCGAAGTGTCAAAACTGAAATTGAACTTTATGCATATGCACGTAGGTCTATGCTGCTCTGTGGTCTGTAACCAGCTGTGACCGATTAATCTGTCTTTGGCATTGAACCTCCGGTGCGGATATATCGGTCATTGACTCATAGGCGTCCAAAAAGTTAAATTTTCATTTTGTTCCTTAACTTTGAACACTATACGTATAAATACATAACTTAGTTTATTTAATATATTTGATCGCTTAAATCAGCGGTCGGCAACCTTTTAGCAGCCAAGGGCCAATAGTAGTTAACGGAGGTGACGCGGGCCGTACTTTGTTAATATTTATGACTTTATGAGACATTGTCGTTTGTCACTATTACATACAAAATAGCCAAGGCGCCTCTCGGGCCGCAAGTGACAGTTTCGCGAGCCGCATGCGGCCCGCGGGCCGCAGGTTGCCGACCGCAGGCTTAAATTATGGAGATAATCTCTTAACAAAGTTATAAATCTACTTTTTGCGAAATTTGATAGGTACCTAAAGCAGAGACACTTTCCAGATAGATTTTCGTCCATTGACCCGTCTATTGCTATCTCTTTTGCACGCGCATTAATTATATTGCTGTCTCGCACATAATGCCGGTTGTCAATGTCACTGTGCGAGTTTGAAAGCAATCTATCTGGAAAGCGTCTCTTTCATGTTACCAGGCGTGGCTCACTCCGCGATTTCGTCGCTTTGCAACAGGTATAGCTACAAGTACATCCGTTCCACACCAATTTTGGTGGCTAGCCATAAGCCGCGCGTGGCGCTGTTGCCACCTAGCGGCCATATCTGTCCTGATCGTAACAGACGCGTTTTGTTAGAGAGTGAGTCTTCTGTACCTAGTACTATTATTTATTCTGTGATGTTACTCTGTTCATTCATATCTGCCATTCAAATCAGTCATTCATTAATTCGATCAATGTCATAAAATCATATCTATTTCAATTAGAAAACGGACAAATAACATTAGGAATACAGTAAAAATGAGTTTTTTTTTAAATATTATTAGCTAGGTATAAACAAAGAAATCCCTACAACGACGAATCAAGCAGTGCAAAGTATTTGTCAATAGGGGTCGTCCAGAAATCGTGTGATCGTTTAGATAGAGGGGGGGAGGGTGGGGGTAAGAAAAATATCACGAATGGTCACGATGGGGGTGGGGGGGTCAGAGAAAACATCGCGTGTAATATTTTTTTTCAAAGCGGGAATGCCAAAAACAACAAAATTACTCAAAAATTAAATTAAATCAAATAATCCGCTCTATTTTATATGCGTATTTACCCAATAAAAACATTCATCGCACCAACTTGAAAACATATAAAAGCTCGCATCGGCGCCATGGCCTTGATTGCTTAGCGTCTAAGGGTATCGTAATTATCACGTGATCTTGTCGCAGGGGGCCGGGTTTGCGTTAAAATCAATATCACCAAGGCGGAGGGGGGGTCAAAAATAGGCCAAATATGATCACATGATTTCTGGACGACCCCATAGGGGGTATTACTGCAATATTCTGGAAGACGCTAGGGGTTGCCCCATAGACTAGGAATCCTCTAGACGGAGTTTAAAGCAATTATTTCATGAAACCGATGCTGCCAAAAATACGGGGTTGCGGGGGACGAGGTGAGCGAGTCCCGTGCCGTGATTGGTCCGTTCAAAGACACGGACGTCACACAAAGACACTTTCGACTCGAAAATGCAGTAAAACTACCGTATTTGTGGCAGAGGGGGTAGCGCTACTATGCTCAGTCTGGAGGATGGCTTGGCCTTAAAGATCGGTTTTCCAAGGATAGCGTCATATAGCGGCCGTCCCCATACTAAATAATACGGCTAAATATGGATGTCGTAGTATTTGTATGGAGACGGCCGCTATATGACGGCACCGCTATCCTAGGCAACTAGAGCATAAGCGTCAAGTCATAGTTGCTGTCTAAACATGGCGGTGACCTCCTCCACCGTCTTGTTCTTCGTCTCCGGAACCTTCATGCTGATGAAAACGAGGAACACCAGCTGGAATATGGCGAAGATCACGAACACGTACGCCTTTATCACCAGCTGAAAATATGTCGTTTTATTAGAAGTTTTATTTATTAACCCGTTAAACATTATTTAGCGTTGTTGATGATTGCTATGTTATATTCTAAGCTAGTGTAACTTACTTACTTTCTACTTACTTATTCAAAAGGTGACAAGTGTGTCAACATTGATAAAATTATAAATCAATTTTAGGTATTAACTCTTTAGTCCGCAGCGGCAACATACTTGCCATCATACTTAAAACAAAAACGCATCTCTACTATAAGAATTACGGTTCGAAATCGAATGTCTAGAAAGGAATGTCAAATGGTTGAAGGGTTAAGTTTTTGGAAGACCTTCTAGATTGCTGCGGCCTGGGAGAGGGTTAAGAGATTTAGGAAGACCTTGATTAGTGCGGCGTGCGTCCTATTTCACCAACGTGACAGGTGCGACAATTCGACAAGTCTCATTGTTGCTGACGTCACAGGCATCCATGGGCTACGGTTATCGCTTACCATCGGGCGGGCCGTGTTCCTGTTTGTCACCATCATTGTATTATTTAAAAAAAACTTTACTATATCGGCAAAAAACAGATATTTCTCTTGCGATGTTTATGATGATAATTATGACAATTGTCACAAGATTTCAAAGAACTTTCGGTAATTCCTGACAGCAAATGAGTTCTGTGTCGGAATTTCGTGACAATTGTCGTATTTCTTGTGGCAAAATAATTGTCATTAGCTTCGCAAAATAAGTACTTATTAACTGGCGATATAGTGGAGTTCTTTTTTAATTAACATGTTGGTGGCAAACAACCACACCGCCCGTCTGATGGTAAGCGGTTACCGTAGCCTATGGAGGCCTGTGACGTCAGTAACAGTGATGTCGACAATTGCCGGACCTGTCACGTTGCTGAAATAGGGGCCTGGAAAAGGGTTAAGAGATTTAGATCCGAGCTTGAAGCATGCACTTTGCTTTATTTCTGCAGCCTGTACTTACTTGAAGTGGTAGGAAGGTGAGTCCGACGAGGAAGTTAGCCGCCCAGTTGACTGTGACCGCCACTGACGCCGCCGCCGGCCTCGAAGACTGGTTGAATAGTTCTAGAAACAACGACATTAATATGGACCATTTACACGACTTAGGCCAAGCGCGCACCACGACTTTTTGTCGCGCGATAATTTAGTCGCAGAAATGTAACGTATGTGTTTATATGGCAGTGCGCGCATATGCGACAAAAAAATCGCAGCGATTTTAAAATTGTGATTTGTCACATTTTTCCGCGACTGCTCGCGACGCGATTGTCGCAAAGTGAATTGCGGCATACGGAGTTGTATGGCCCCGCGCGCACTGCGATAATAAAATCTCACCCGGACCTCAGTCGGCATTTCGCTCTCCAAGCGTCAACATGTCGGAACCTGCTGCTGAAGACGCTAGATGTTGACCATTTAATTATGGAAATAGAAGGTGATCACCTTTGTGGTATAAATACTCAAAGTCATACAGCGATCACATATTAAAGACAACGTTTCATGACAAACGACTGGTACGAAATCCATGTTGAGAATGAACAAACCGCGACTTTTTCATCGCAGTGCGCACAGTGAATTTTCTGCGATATATTACAGCGCGATTCTAAAATCGTGTCGCAAAAACTAAAATCGTGGTGCGCGCTTAGGCTTACACGAGTAAAATAGGTGGTCTAGCGTAAGGGCTGATTTAGACGGCGTGCGAACGCGCATCCGATTTTAGGATTTTAGTTACCTACATTACGGACTGTTAAGCCCTTGCTACACGGTCGCCGACAAGCCTTCAGACCGCGTGGCCTTGGTCCGTCCCGGACCGTGTAGACAGTTGTTTCCAACAAAATTTGACCAAAACTGACCAAGGTCAGACGGTTAGAAGGCTTGTCGGCGACCGTGTAGCAAGGGCTTTAGTTACGTCCAATTCAACCGACCGATCAAAACCCGCAATGTAATGAAACTCGCATGCGAATTCTCGCATCGTCTAAATGAACCCTTAGGGTTGATTTAGACGACACGCAAACTCGTATACGATTTTAATTACATTCAGCCGACCAATCAAATACCGCAATGTAAAATGCGAGTTCTCGCACCGTCTAAATGAGTCTTAGTTGCGTCCTCGCGCGCGAGTCCGTACTTGAAGTCGCGCTAGGTACCTACCTAAGGAGTCGCGCGCGAGAACGCAACTCATGCTAGCAAGTTAGATGTCTATAGACCCCTTCACATTAAGTGTGTAAACCAAAAACAAAGCGCGAGAAAATGTGCGGATAAAATCCTATTTTAACGCTTTTTTTCCCGTTTTTTGGCCCGTGACAAAGACAGCGGAAACTACTATCACTCTGTCTGTACTCAGCTTTTGCGCGTTTCAGACTTTATTGAATGACGCAATGCCGATATAGCCCTTTCTTTAAACGATACCAATCACAGTGAACAAGCTCTAATACCTTTCACTGTCTTATCGTATTGAAATATAGACAGATAAGGGATGACTCACGCTAGACCGGGCCGGAGCTTCCGGCGCTTCGTCAGGCGTGGCTCACTCCGCGATCTCGTCGCTTTGCTACAGGTAGCTAAAAGTACATCCGTTCCGCCCCAATTTTGATGGAAAGCCATAAGCCGCGCGTGGTGCTGTCGCCACCTAGCGGCCATATCTGTCCTGATCGTAAAAGACGCGTTTTGTTAGAGAGTGAGTCTTCTGTACCTTGTACTATTATTAATTTTGTGGCTTCGTTTTCTATGGAAAGCACTACGTGATCACCGATCAGCTGTCATAGAAAATGACATGGCGGACGCCTCGGCCCGGTCTAGCGTGAGTCATCCTTAATGGAACCTAATGATGAATGTGAAGTTTACTTGGCGTTTACAGTAGGTACATTGTCATTGTACGTTGGCATTACACGACTACTGTGTGTGTGTGTGTGTGTGTGTGTGATCTCTCTTCACGGTTCAGTGCATACGTATACGTACCTACCCCTGACTGCTACTTGACACAAAACAGACAACTCACCAGTAACAAGGAACCAGGGTATGGATCCAGGCCCCACTGCAAACATTACCACGAAGAGAATCACCAGACCGATGCATGCGTACGGCATCCATGCGATCGTGGTCTGGAAAATAAACAAAAAAATATTACGATTTCAAGCTAACATCGTCATTTAGATAAATTATATAGACGTAGACAGTAAGTAATATTGTCGGCAATATTTCCCACAAGACTTACAACGTGCAACATTGCCGCTAGTAGTAAGATGGAGCTGATGAACATGCTGCTGAAGCCGACCAGCAGCAACGTCTTCCGGCCGGCTATTTCTACCAGCACCAGGCTCACTAAGATCATCAGTCGAGCACTCAGTAATATTACTGTCAGCAATATTTCCCACAAACCTCTCACTATTGTACCGAGTACATAAAAGTCATCTTCAGTCATAATGTCAGCAATATTTCCCACAAGACTTACCACATGCAACATTGCCGCTAGTAACAAGATTGAACTGATGAATATATATGCCGCTGAAGCCGACCAGAAGCAACGTCTTCCGGCCGGCTATCTCCACCAGCACCAGGCACACTAAGGTCATCAGGACGTTCAGTAATATTGTCACCAATATTTCCCACAAGACTTACCACGTGCAACATTGCCGCTAGTAACAAGATGGAGCTGATGAACATGCCGCTGAAGCCGACCAGCAGCAACGTCTTCCGGCCGGCTATTTCTACCAGCACCAAGCTCACTCAGGTCATCGGTTCATTCAGTAATAATGTCAGCAATATTTCCCACAAGACTTACCACGTGCAACATTGCCGCTAGTAACAAGATGGAGCTGATGAACATGCCGCTGAAGCCGACCAGCAGCAACGTCTTCCGGCCGGCTATTTCCACCAGCACCAGACTCACTAAGGTCATCAGAACGTTCATGGCTCCTGTGCCTGTAAGAAGAGAAGATACATACGAGTATATATATATATAGAGTGAGTTATAATTATGTATTTAATTCTATTGTATATGTTTTCTTAATTAAAGGAATATGCGTCTATGTTTCCCAGCAACTGGACCTATGCATTGGAATTCTAGGGCCCCGGAGGCCTTTGCCCAGCAGTGGGACACTATAAAGGCTAATAAAATAAAATTAAGTAAAATGAAAAAGCTTATTCGACTGCAGCGAATGTATTGATTGAATGAGTTAGGGGTGCAAACGACAATTCTGAAAATAAACCTACCTAAAGTAGCATACTGCGAATACGGCGGCTTAAGGCTGGCCTGCGAGAAGATATCAGTAGAGTAGAACATGACGGCGTTTATTCCAGACAACTGCTGGGCAACCATCACTGTCATGGCGATGAGCAGCGGTTGACGGAGCTGGCGGTTGCCGAAGAGTTCGCGTAGTGTCACCTTCTTGCTGACTTTGTTCTTTTCTGCCTCCTAGGAATGACAATAAACAGGTGAATGCGGGAAATATTGCCGACAATATTTATTTTAATTTTATGACTTGGTATGGAAAATTGCCGAATTATGTTATGGGAATTTGTGATGTTCCACTGAAAGTATATAAGAATACACCTAATATTTCTTAATTTCATGCTGGAGCTTCAATGAATCATAAAAGTAAGTTTACCTATTTATTTTAACTATGCAATAAATTTTAAATAAATAAAATTATACTCGGAATTAAATACAATATCTTGTAAAATCCGTTAACACTGACCTGGTGCATTTCTTCCATTTCACCGTGGACAGCTACGTCGCCCCTTAGCCAATTCAGAGCTGAAAATAAGAAATAAACATAGAAACAAACAACAATGTGTTAGTTTTGTTCTGAACAGATTCCTAAGATCCTTACTAAATATCATAGATTTTTGTTAGGACAATGAAAAGTTGTCGGCGGAAAACAGAAAATTATCATGTCCAATCACAAGTATGACGTCGTTCTACTGTGCCAGGCCTTGGGAGAGGATGATGGAGATGGTGATGACTAGCAGACCAGCCATACTCAACCTGTGGCCTGCCACCAGATGATCCTGGTACCTGTAGATACTTAACCTTGCCATTCGAACGTCACCTTTAAGCAAATTAATCTTGCGGCCCGGAGCTACAACTTACAAGGCAAAACCGTCTTTGTGGCCCTCACAAAACAGGCTGAGTATGGCTGTGGTAAACTGTGTCAGTCTGAGTAGAATATTACCTTCCTGCGCATGCAGCTCCCTCCCCTTATTCAGCAGCAAATACTTCGGCGACTCGGGACACAGTGGCAGCGTGACGCTCTGTATGACGGCCGGTATAGCGCAGACGGCCAGCAGCCAGGGCCAGCCTTCCTCCGTGCCCAGGACTGAGGGTAACCCCAGCCCTTGGGAGAGAAGGATGGAGATGGTGATGACAAGCTGGTAGACTGTGCCGATCTGAGAAGTAAGAGTTAGGGCTCATTTAGACTATGCGAGAACTCGCATGCGAGTTCATTACATTGCGGTTTTTGATCGGTCGGTTGAATTGGACGTAACCAACAGTCCGCAATGTAACTAAAATCACACGTGAGTTCGCGCGCCGTCTAAGGGTCGGTTGCACCGAACTGTTCGTATCGTTAAAGAGTTCGCAATTTTTTTATGTATGGAAAGTTTCATAGTAATAAAGCGCCGGGGCGCGCCGGCTGACGTTGATCAGTCTGTCAAATGTGGTTGGTGCAACTGGCCCTAAGTCTAAATGAGCCCTTAGGTTTTTAAATTTGAAATGAGTAGAAGAAGAGAAGAACACGCGGATTCAGTGTTTCTTATCCCAAATATAACGTCCTCCTAAGACTCCTATAAGTACCTATATAGTTCATTTTTATATGGAGCAGCTGTCGACGCGTGTATTGTACCCACTAGCATAGCTGGGCATTAACTCGTTAATCCGTTAATCGTTAATTAACGAAGTTAAGTTTTCGAGTAACGGATTAACTTTTAAGTTAACTTTAAAAACCTGTAACGGACTTGTTAACTTCCGTTAACTTTTCTTAAGTCCGTTAATCGTTAATACCTAAGTACCTACTCACACCAAGGCCGCGCGCTGCCTCAAATATAACACTAGTATACCTTCGAGTGCTGCTGTGGAACGCCTGTTTTCGGCGGGAAAAGATATTTTTTCTCCAAAACGGGCGTCGCTATCAGACGACAATTTTAATATCCTCATGTTCATGAAGGGGAACATGCACCTTATGGCATATGCTAGCAAATTATATTTTTATTGGCTATGCTATTATTAATTAGTAATGATTACCATGTTAATTAGTAGATTAGTCTTTAATAAAAATCAAAATTTATGATTATTTCTTCTAGTTTTATTTCTTATTGCGTATATTTACGATTTCGAGTTAACGATTAACGATTAACTTTAACTTCCGTTAAAACTTTTGAAAAGTAACGTTTTAACGTTTAACGAAGTTAACTTTTTATTTAACGGATTAACGATTAACGAAGTTAACTTTTTGATTAACGGTGCCCAGCTCTACCCACTAGGCTACATAGGCTAGGCATCGTAGGAAGGGTCACTGCCGTGAATTATAGCCACTAGGGTATAATTCACGATAGTGACCTTTCCTACGAAGCTAGAGGTCCCTGGATCGAATCCCGGTAAGAACTATTTTTGTTGGTGTCAATCGATTGCCATATTCATCCAACGTCAACTTTGTCACCCTTTTTATCTCATGGACGGTTTGCTACAATCGCGGGTGTTAGTTTACTAAGTATCCTAAATATTAAATTTACACTCACCGATCCTCGAAGCGACACTGGCGATATCTCGGCCAAGTACATGGGAGCCAAGCCCGCGTTCAGACCGCTGTTGATGCCGATGACCAATCTGCAATCAAACAAAATAGATCAAATGACACGATTAAGTATTAATAAAGTTTTATTTCACAACGGTTTGTTCTTCATTATTATGTTTGTTTTAACTAATTTAATTGGGCCATACATTTTATTGTATGCTTAACCTGTTAGCGTATTTACTGTAGACTTGGTAAAGTTAAAAGAATTTTCTCAAAAGTGCCCCGCGATTTTTCGAACGTCATCCAACCGAGCCAACGGACGCCAGGCGCTTCTTTCATCCGAAAGCGGCCACCAATCCGTCAACATTTTGGTCCACCTGCCATCACTCTGCCTGGCAACTTATCAACGTATGTATGTACTTGTACCTAAAGTAGTCCATGCAAAGAATGGATAAGTTTACCGTCCTAGGATAAGGAGTTCCGCAGAATTAGCTTTCTTGGCGGTCCCCTGAAACGCGGCAGAGACGAATACAAGCGCGTTGTTGAGCAGCAGCCCGCCTTTTCGACCGAATCTGTAGGCAATTTAAGTACACAATAAGATCTTTATTCAACATTTTGCTCAAAATACCATACAAGAATAACATTGTGAGCATAATAAGGTATGCTTACAATGTTATTAACCTAGCACTAAATAAGACCAAGGGTTAATTAAAAAACACCCCGCATAATCGAAACCATTTTATTTCGCAATGATTTTCAGAAATATTGAACGGTGGAAAAATATCACCAATAACATTTAAATAACGCAGTACCTACCTATACCTAAATATTGTCAGCCTAGGTACATATTTACAATGTGAAAACATTGCCTGCAAAATTGAGCAGTTATTCAATCATGGAAATATTGCTTAACCTTTACCTGTCAGCAATGACACCAGTCAGCATGCCCCCAATCATGCCCCCCACGCAGTAGACAGAGACGACAACAGACCAGATGGTGGCCACCTTTGGCTCTTCGGTGGCCTCCATGGTCAGATTGGTGCCTGATAACGCGTCGAATTGTAGCCATCTTGACATCACCTGAAATAAGAAAATGTTTTGATACACCAAAAAAAAGGTCAAACATGGTTTAAGATCAACAAAAACTAGTTATTACCTATTTGAAAGTTAGGCCATGACATCGCCACTTAATATAGATTATCATAGGGTGGTATTCCACCTGGCCAATTTCTTTATATGTTACTCTTCGAAGGCCGCAAAAATATGTGACACACTTTTATGGCTTTACAAATAAGATCGTGTCAGATATTTTTGCGGCCTTTTTTGTGTAACATATTATTGCAGGTGATTGTACTTACATACTGGACAGATGGAATACCACCCTATTAAACTCGAAAAATGCCAGAAGCTGAGACGTAGCTATCTTCTGGCATTTTTCGAGTGAAATAGGCAAAGTCAATCCAACGCTACGTTTGCAATCGACAACATTGCTTTTATAAGGTGTCCAGGCGGCTTAGCACGGTCGCGTTTTTATCCCTTGTCACCATGCCTGTCACGTTCTAACAAGTACGTAAGTGCGAAAGGGACGCGCATAGTGATAGACGATAAAAATGGAACCGTGCTGCGCCCACAGGCGTTCGTATGTTTACCCACGACAGTCGACAGTGGGTACAGTACAGTAGGTACAGTCACCTGCAATAATATGTTACACAACGAAGGCAGCAAAAATATCTGACACGATCTTACTTTAGAGCCATAAGAGCGTGTCACATATTTTTGCGGCCTTCAGTGTGTAACATATTATTGCAGGCATAGAAGGTAGGATCGTATAGAAGTGGTATACGCGTGCCTCCGTGAGGGACAAAACATACATGCTACACTGTGATTGGTCGAATTCATTTGTTGCCCACCATAATCCATACTAATAAAAAGGTGGGGAACAAACAAAAAGTGAGACTGTGACAAGGACAAGCAATAATACCGCTTTCTCTGCTACTCCTACTGAAAGATACATAAAAGACTATCCTGTTCGGTCACTTCTCCCCACCCTCATGCCAGATCCAGTTTTAATACTAGATTCATGATCCTACGCTACGTTTGTAATAGACAATATTGCCTTAAAAATGTGTCCAGGCGTTCGTATTTTTACCCACGGTAGTCGGTATGTACAGGCTGTACAGTTTACGAAGTAACTAGTTTTGGCGACCGGTCTGTCCTAGTGGGTATAGTAACCCTGCCTATGAAGCCGATGGTCCCGAGTTCGAATCCT
Organism: Cydia splendana; assembly: GCF_910591565.1. NCBI lineage: Eukaryota > Metazoa > Arthropoda > Insecta > Lepidoptera > Tortricidae > Cydia > Cydia splendana. The sequence continues at coordinate 4,799,475 of NC_085983.1, read as the reverse complement.
GGTAAGGGCATTTATTTGTGTGATGATACAGATATTTGTTCCTGAGTCATGGTTGTTTTCTATGTATTTAAGTATTTATATATTATGTATATCGTTGTCTGAGTACCCACAACACAAGCTTTCTTGAGCTTACCGTGGGGCTTAGTCAATTTGTGTAAAAATGTCCTTAATATTTTTTCTTTTATTTTTTTTTTATTATCTGTAACTGATCTGTAAGTACAGTACAGTTTTCTGATAAGGAATTACTTAACCAGGGGTGCGAAACTCCTGACTTCGGCCGAACTCGGCTCAGCATTGCTCCGAGCAATTATTAGGGTTGACACAACTTGACGTCCCATTGCGTGCACGACTACAGATAAGATAATGGCTTAAATTTTGACAACCCTAAATAGCCGAAAGGGATAGTGCCATACATTAGAAAGGGACAGCATGATTCGACCCTGAACCGCTCTGTCAAACTTCGGTTTTGTAGGAAGTTTCCTTTCTGTATACGGTAGTACTATTATTTATTCTGTGACTTAACTCTGTGTTCGTGCTCAAAGTTTCCTGATAATATTAATAGATGGCGCACTTGTAAGTTAATCGAGGGTTTTCAAAATCGAAATATAGATGGTCAAGCAAATCTTGTCTGTCAGTAGAAAAAGGCGCGAAATTCAAATTTTCTATGAGACGATATCCCTTCGCGCCTACAATTTTCAAATTTGCCGCCGTTTTCTACTGACAAGATCTGCTTGACCAACTATAGTTACCTATCATTTCGCCATGTTTGTGGTGTTAAATAAAATCTCTCTCTCTCTCTCTCTCTCTCTCTCTCTCCATTTCCAATCTTTTGAATAATAACACTTTAACAATGACGAACGGCGTCTCATCGTGAATCGTGTCTGAGGTTGATATTGCGTCATTTTACATCTTTAACGGTCGAACGATCCAAATTTGGTTTACTTAGCCTAAGGCCAAGCGCGCACCACGACTTTTTGTCGCGCGATAATTTAGTCGCAGAAATGTAACGTATGTGTTTATATGGCAGTGCGCGCATATGCGACAAAAAAATCGCAGCGATTTTAAAATTGTGATTTGTCACATTTTTCCGCGACTGCTCGCGACGCGATTGTCGCAAAGTGAATTGCGGCATACGGAGTTGTATGGCCCCGCGCGCACTGCGATAATAAAATCGCACCCGGACCTCAGTCGGCTTAGGCTAAGCGCGCACCACGATTTTAGTTTTTGCGACACGATTTTAGAATCGCGCTGTAATATATCGCAGAAAATTCACTGCGCGCACTGCGATGAAAAAGTCGCGGTTTGTTCATTCTCAACATGGATTTCGTACCAGTCGTTTGTCATGAAACGTTGTCTTTAATATGTGATCGCTGTATGACTTTGAGTATTTATACCACAAAGGTGATCTCCTTCTATTTCCATAATTAAATGGTCAACATCTAGCGTCTTCAGCAGCAGGTTCCGACATGTTGACGCTTGGAGAGCGATATGCCGACTGAGGTCCGGGTGCGATTTTATTATCGCAGTGCGCGCGGGGCCATACAACTCCGTATGCCGCAATTCACTTTGCGACAATCGCGTCGCGAGCAGTCGCGGAAAAATGTGACAAATCACAATTTTAAAATCGCTGCGATTTTTTTGTCGCATATGCGCGCACTGCCATATAAACACATACGTTACATTTCTGCGACTAAATTATCGCGCGACAAAAAGTCGTGGTGCGCGCTTGGCCTTAGTTTAGTACTTTATTACAATATAACCTATATGATTTTCACTTGACTTATTTATTTATGTTAATCTTTATTGCACAATACATGAGTGTACAAATGGCGGACTTAACGCCTTAAGGCATTCTCTACCAGTCAACCAATGGGTCAAACCAGAAGATTAAGTAGGTGCAGTGTCTTTAAAGCACAGAACATGTGCTTTAAAGTAAATGACTTACCAGCTGTGGCGCGTTGAGGACACCAGTACTGTAGCCATGTTGGAAGGCCGACCAGCAGGCGGACGACACTACGGCAAACGCCAGCCGCAGGTTCATTCCCTGTGACATACATACAATTAATTTTATACATAGGTAAATACTATAGGGGAAGTATGGGGAGCATTGGGCTGAAGTTCGAATCGAATTGCGCTACACATTTACGAAAAAGAAAATAGACAAAAAACCGGACAAGTGCGAGTCGGACTCGCCCACTGAGGGTTCCGTGCTTTTTAGTATTTGTTGTTATAGCGGCAACAGAAATCCATAATCTGTGAAACTTTCAACTGTTCATGAGATAGGTACAGCGTGGTGACAGACAGACGGACGGACAGACGGACAGTGGAGTCTTAGTAATAGGGTCCCGTTTTTACCCGTTGGGTGCGGAACCGTAAAAACTAAGTAATGGCTTCTTTTGTGTTCTTGGTCACTACGGGTCTATTGTGACCTGTGAGTCAGAAATGACTCACATCGTATGTAAATGAAAATCAAAAGTGGGCTGGGCTATTAGGGTTCCTTTGCAACGTTTTTGTGCCACTAACATTAGCAAGTGTTTACCGTACCGTAGCCTATGGACGCTTGCAACGAGGTGTTACATGCGAGTAACCCTCTAAAACTCGTTTTGTTTTTATGAGACTGTTGACATAGATTCTTTGTGAAATAGGCTACATAACAGACTTTAAGGCTGCCTGTCCACTGGAGCAGAGCGAGATAACAATCCACCAATAGAGTTGCATAAACTCTCCGCTCCTCTTTGCGCTATTTGTGGTTTTTTAACTCGCTCACCGCTCCGCCGTCTCACTCCGCTTCAGTGGACAGGCAGCCTAAAAAAGCTTCAATTTGTCAAGATAAAACCGTCTGTTTAAAAATATGAAAGGTTTTTACTTGTTTTTAAATAGGCCTTGAAGAAAACCTATCTATAGGCATTTACACCTAACGTCATATACACCATTATTTTCGCTATTCTTATCACAAACCGCATAATTGAAATTATTCACACTGACATAAATACAATAAGGTATCACATATTCATTACAGGTAGGTATGTAATGTACATGAATGTAACACGGTTTGGCAATAAACGTGTAGAAAAAAACAACGAGAACATTTCATCCATTTTGGAAAATTCTCTTTGGGGCTATTCATAAATTACGTCATTTCAAATTAGGGGGGGGGGGGTCTGGACATCGGATGACGGTAGCATGAAGTAGGAGGAAATGGGGTCATTTGAAGCATGATTTTTGGATGATTATAGGGGGGGGGGGGGTCCAAAATCGTCAAAAATCGATGACGTAATTTATGGACAGCCCCTTTGCTACATTATTTGCTACCTCTTAATTGATATATATGTGACTTTACCAGTGGGGAGACACTCGTCCTTTCGGGCATTCTCGGCTCCGTTCGGCTCAGCATTGCTCCGAGCAATTATTAAGGTTGGCACAACAACAAGTTGATGTCCCTTGGGTTCACGACCACAGATAAAATAATGACTTGAATTTTGACAACCCTAAATAGCCGAAAAAATACTAAAATAACTTTATAAATAATGAAGACTCGCACTTGACTGCTTTTTGTCTATGTATTTAAACCTGGGTCCGTTGACGTAATCTTCGCACGGTCGGTTAAACTGGTTTACGTTCCTTATTTGAGTTTTTGCGCCGAAGGCGAAGGGCGTTGGCCTTTTGCCGGCCAACGGTTGAAAATACTATACTCTGACAAACCCTTTTTGTTAGTAGAAAAAGGCGTGAAGTTCGAAAAAGTTGTAATGCACGAAATAAAGCACCAGAAAAATATTAGAAAACCTAGAGACCGCAGCTGTTTTCAGACACAATTTCTAAGGATTTTTTATATTTTAAAATCAGAATATTACTTAAATACGATTACATTAATAATATTAAATTATGATCATATGTAATCTTAGTTTTAAGTTTATCACAAATAAAATGCATGATTCTGATTCTGATTCTGATCATAAGTCTAAACCTAAATTAGCCTGAGGCATTGTTCCCAGGACACAATTTCTATTTAATAAATCTGAAAGAACCATAAAGAGAAGATGACGTCACGGTCACGTTACCTATAACTTGAACGTGACGTCATTGTTCTGTATTTCATAGAAACTCCATAGCGGCTAATCGTTTTGACAATTCGAAAAAACCGGACAAGTGCGAGTCGGACTCGCTCACCGAGGGCTCCGTACTTTTTAGTATTTGTTGTTATCATGTTGTTATAGCATTGTTGACTTGCGGAAATTGGGAAAACGCCCAGTATAACTAACAACTATCATCATGTTGTTATAGCGGCAACAGAAATACATCATCTGTGAAAATTTCAACTGTCTAGCTACCGTGATAGCTTCATGAGATACAGCCTGGTGACAGTGGTGACAGACAGACCTGCAGTGGAGTCTTAGTAATAGGCAGGGCTCGGAAACCGTTTTATTTTTCAAACCGGTTTCGTTCATTCACCTGGGAACGAAAAGGATTTTGTTTCCGTTTGCGGTTACCGGTTAAAGAACTGTTCTATTAAGCGAACGAATTAGGCATAAATCAGTATCGATTTATGCCTAATTCGTTCGCTTTCCGTTTTTGTGGAACGATATTAACCGGTTAAATTGAAAATATCGAAGCGAGATAGAACGAGTAAGTATTGCTATATTTTTCACGTATGACAACGAGTTTAACCGAGAGTCTCCAAAAGCCAAGAGAAACCGGTATTATATCGTTCCGAATCATAAAGTTCCGTTCCCTCATCTTACCGGTTAGGAGAGAGAACGTAATTTTTTAGTTCGCGTTCTATCAATTAACCGGTTTTTTAATGAACGAAATAATATAACGGTTTTGGAACGATATTAACAGGTATTTCAATACCGGTTCCGAGCCCTGGTAATAGGGTCCCGTTTTTACCCTTTGGATACGGAACCCTAAAAAGAAACGGATTTGACTAACTTAAGCAGTTACTACCCTATAGGGTATTTGACTACTAGCATGTGACGTCACAATCACTACTCTTTATACATAGTTTTATACGGGTTTTAAAATAGAAATTGTATCTAAAAATAACTGCTGTCTACGTTTCTCTATTAATCATCTGGTGCTTTATTTCATGCATGGTGCAAGATATAGTAGATTGTACAACAAGGGCATAAAGTGACCCATTTTTACCCGAGGCAATTTTTTGGCTGAGCGAAGCGAAGACCAAAATAGTAGACGAGGGTAAAAATGGACATTTATGCCCTTGTTGTACACTCTGCTTTTCACTTCGATTGCGAGGAAAATATACAAAAAAACTAATATTTTAGGTTATTTTAACCTATTTATTCAAGACTAAAGAAAATTGTTCTTGGGCCGGTCGGAGGCGCGGGGCACGCCGATCGGGAGAGCGCCGGTCGGGGGCGCGCCGGCAGGGCTGGCAGTTTGTATGGCAGAATTTGGACTTTATTGCTAAGCCAATAAGGGTCGTAATAGATGATTTTACTTTATGCTCTAGAGCATAAAATGCGATTTTATGTCGTCTACGCACGACATAAAGGTGCATGCACTTTTTGAGCATGAGAAGTGAAAATTTATTTTAAATACAGTCAAATACCCACCCTATTGTTGTGCCAGATACCCGGAAGTAAGCCGAGAGTCGGTCGGGTATCGGAGCCGCCATGTCCATTATACACGACAATTAACAGAGCGGGGCGTGAACAAAACATCATTGTCTTTGTTTAGTTACAACATAACTAAAGTAAGGACGGTAAGCACAAAGAATATCGTACATTGACCGGCATTTCACGTAATTTCTCTATCGCCCGCGCAATAAAATTAACACACAACAATAGGGTATTTTACTGTATTTAAAATAAATTATTTTACACCATGCATGAAATAAAGCACCAGATAATTATTAGAAAAACACAGATAGGAGTTATTTTTAAACACAAGTTCTATTTAATAAATCGGATAGAAATATAAAAAGTAGGTGACTTGACCGTGACGTCACGATGTAATGTTTCATATAAATTCCATATTAGCAAATCGTTTTGACAGTTCTAAAAACCGGGCAAGTGCGAGTCGGACTCGCGCACGAAGGGTTCCGTACCATAATGCAAAAAAAAAAACAAAAAAAAAAGCAAAAAAAAAACGGTCACCCATCCAAATACTGACCACTCCCGACGTTGCTTAACTTTGGTCAAAAATCACGTTTGTTGTATGGGAGCCCCATTTAAATCTTTATTTTATTCTGTTTTTAGTATTTGTTGTTATAGCGGCAACAGAAATACATCATCTGTGAAAATTTCAACTGTCTAGCTATCACGGTTCGTGAGATACAGCCTGGTGACAGACGGACGGACGGACGGACGGACGGACGGACGGACGGACAGCGAAGTCTTAGTAATAGGGTCCCGTTTTACCCTTTGGGTACGGAACCCTAAAAAGTAACTGATTTGACTAGTAGGAAAATACCCTATTAACAGAGCGGGGCGGTAAAAAACAGCATTGTCTTTATATGTTACAACATAACTAAAGTAAGGACGGTAAGCACAAAGAATATCGTACATTGACCGGCATTTCACGTCATTTCTCTATCGCCCGCGCAATAATTATTAGGTATGTCGACGCTCAGGTGATGTAATTGGTAAATTGAAAATAATGGGCGCTTACATGACATACTTACGATTTATCAAAAACACTTGTAAGCGACGTGGGTAATAAAGATGTCTGTTCAAGAGGCTATGGGAGCGTATTAGAGGCGTCAGGGGTTTTTGTAACGTCTGAATGTGTTGTCGGAAATTGCTCTGTTTGATAATTAATTAGCTTATGGTTTTTGTGGACTAGAGTAAGTGGGATCGCCAGGCTGCAGGCTGGCGTCACTCTGGGATTGAATCTCAATCTGGTCGGACAGTAGCAATAGAGACTGCATTACGCCTCGCGTACTTGTACTCGCGTTAAATATCTACTCCCTACGGATGTACCACCTAGTGCATCTAGCCATTCCTGAATACCTAAACCTACATTAAGCCCCGACATCAGATCGTGGGATCGTAACGCGAAAGTACTGCGGGGTTTGTACCTAAAGAAAATTCGATGCATTGTGTATGTTGTGATTTGTGATATCGTGGAATTATGAACTGAAGAGTGAATATTTCAATTTGTGCAAAGACGTAAGGTGTAAAGTTAATATGCGGTGAAACTGTTGGTTTCCTGTAAATCCTGTTTGGAGTGTCGTGGACATCAAATCGGGTCAGTTCGTTCCATTATGATTTATGATTGTTACGTTGATGATTTATCGTTCATATCGTTAATTTGCCTGCATGAGGTTGATCCTTAAAAGTGGATTGTTCCGTTTTACGTATAAGCGGAGATGTTATTCTTGAGTATTTATTATGAAATTGAATCGAGTACTTTATCTCTACTTAAAAACATTGTGGCATTTGTCCGACAGTATGTAGCCTGTTTGGAGAATTTGTAAATAATTTTCCAAGACAATAAGACGATGTTTTTATGGTGATTAATGGAGAAAAGATACGAGTGAACTTGAAATTAAATTTGAAATCATTTGCGATAGAGATTTAAGATAACGATCGAAGAGTATAAGTAATAATCTTCGTTAGCCATTTCCTTGCCTGAAGTTTGCCTGGAGGAGATCGCTGTTTGGCGATGAGTCCGCCTGTTGTTACGTACCTACCGGTTTCTATTTGTCCCCGATCCTGTACCATTTTTAGGGTTCCGTACCCAAAGGGTAAAACGGGACCCTATTACTAAGACTTCGCTGTCCGTCCGTCCGTCCGTCCGTCCGTCCGTCCGTCTGTCACCAGGCTGTATCTCACGAACCGTGATAGCTAGACAGTTGAAATTTTCACAGATGATGTATTTCTGTTGCCGCTATAACAACAAATACTAAAAACAGAATAAAATAAAGATTTAAATGGGGCTCCCATACAACAAACGTGATTTTTGACCAAAGTTAAGCAATGTCGGGAGTGGTCAGTACTTGGATGGGTGACCGTTTTTTTTTGCTTTTTTTTGTTTTTGTTTTTTTGCATTATGGTACGGAACCCTTCGTGCGCGAGTCCGACTCGCACTTGTTTGTAGTGAACGATGAAGCCTTTTTTATTGTTTTTATTATAAACTCGTAGTTGGTTTAACACTATCGAGATTCCTGATTACCTACTAATATTTCTAGACTAGACATTTTGAATGCGGTATTTAAAAGAGAGTATTTTCAAATTACGAAATTGTTGCTTTTTATAGCCTGTTGTGGAATCCGTTTTTATATGCCCACTTTAAAAACTAAAAGAAACATTAAAGTTAGTTTCTCGTTTAATCCGTTAATTCATAATGCAATGCTTAATTTTAAGCGAGTAATACGTAGTTACTACGCTGTAAAGAGACATTTCGTAGCAAACTAAAGAATGATTTAGTTGTTGTTTAAATTAACGGATATTGGTTGAACATTGTTTTTAAAGGAACTAGAGCTTACCTAGTTTAATTTTGATTTGAATGTTTTGACTGAACAATTGATTGTCGACCCATCCATCATTTTTATGGGCATTATATCTTGCATAGTTATTGCATTTTAATAGTTGAATTGAGATCGATAAAAATAGTTTTGTCAATTTTTTTACTATCTGACTGGTATTTTGGTTTTGATAAACTCGAATAATACGTTAAATTAGAAAGAATGCAAAGATCAATGAGCATGATGCAAGAGTAATAAGGTCTTGCAATGTCAATGTACGGGTTGAAGTTATTCGATTAGTAATTGTTTTTATGGCGACTAGAGAGTTTATAAATAATAATCTGCTACTTAGTCACCTGGTTTCCAATTAAAGATGTAAGTACCTAAATTGAGATTGAAGCCTTCAATCTGATTATGTTGGTCTAGGTATATCTTACAACACATTACTTATCGACGTATAGTCAAAGTACTAGAACCGATAAATTACGAGACGTAAGATGTACGCCCATTTCTGTGAAGAATACAAGTCTTATTATCAATTAAAATAGAGTCTAAAGTATTTTGGCGATGAATCAGTGAAATACAACGTTGAACTTTGTAGCGATGCTATAATGGGTATGGGTACCTACCTGCTGATTTTTTGTTTATGGCTGTGTTGTAGTAGTAGTAAAATAGTAGTAGTAAAATACTTTATTGTACAAAAAGAAACATAAAACATGAAAGAACACACATCATTAGTACAAAGGCGAACTTATCCCTTTCAGGGATCTCTTCCAGTTAACCCTTGAGCAGTTGAGGGAAAATTGGAGAACGGTAGACATAAAAGCTGTACTAAACGGCATAAAGATAAAATATTTAATATCCTACAAGATAGGTAAACCTATATCCTACTATAATTATGTACCTATATACAAAGTATGGGATATGAAATATAACAAATATGTAAACAACTATATATATTTAAAATATATAATACATATAATACATTGTATATGATACAATACATATATACTAAAACTACCTAACCGCATACATCTTTTAGATTTCAAGTTCCGTCAGAAAGCCATAACTTTTTTAAATTCGCCTTTAGCGATGCGACCGATTGACACTTACGAAGAGAAGACGGTAAGGAATTCCATAATTTGACAGAGTACACAGTAAAAGACTTGTCATAGGATCGGTGTTTGTGTGGCGGGATAGCCAGAGAGAGATCTGCACTGGAACGGAGCCGGTGCCCGCTGCCGTCTGCTAAAAATTTAAACCTCTCCGAGAGATAAGGGGGAGAAGAGGGAGAGAAAAGGACGTTAAATAGAAGGGAAAGTACATGAATGTCTCTACGACGCCGAATGGGCAGCCATTTGAGTTGGGAGCGGAAAGATGAAATGTGATCAAATTTGCGTAAGCCAAAAATGTATCTGATGCAAACATTTTGCAAACGTTCAAGCTTGTCAAGTAGTTCCTCCGTGAGATCCAGAACAGCAATGTCCGCATAATCAAGAAGGGGAATTAGCAGAGAACGTGCAAGCATGACTTTCGTGTGGACAGGGAGGAAACTCTGCAGCCGACGAAGCGAGTGCAGGGAAGCAAAAAGCCTCCTACTGGTTTCAGTCACGTGGGATGACCAAGAAAGAGTCTGATCCATGACAATGCCTAAATTTCTTACAGTGGCTGAGAAAGGAATGTGTGTTCCATCGAAGAGAATTTTAGGCATTGTCACTTCAGACAACTTAGAGATAAAGTGAGGACTCCCAATGAGAATTGCCTGCGACTTTTTCGCGTTAACCATGAGGCCAAAAGATGTTGCCCAGTCGCGAATAGAGTCAAGATCCCCGTTAATTTGGCTTATTAGTGGTCCTAAATTATCTATACTAGCCGCCGAGTAAATTTGCAAGTCATCTGCATAAAGGTGGTAGGAAGAAACAAGTGACTTCGTGATCCCGTTAATAAATAGAGAAAAAAGTAGAGGCGACAGGACCCCACCCTGAGGGACCCCCGCGGTCAATTCACACCACGAAGAAACAGTGTCCTCGACCATGACCCGCTGGCGCCTTCCAAATAGGTAATCGCGGAACCAAGAAAGTGCTAAGGGGGACAGATTGTAATTACGTAAAATACCTAGAAGTACGTCAAAATCCACGGTGTTGAAAGCACTGCTGAAATCTAAAAGAACCAAAGCCGTTAGCTCTTTTTTCTCTATATTGAGCCGAATGTCGTCGGTAACCTTGACCAAAGCCGAGACAGTACTGTGTCCGGGGCGAAAACCAGACTGTAGGGGATTCAAGAGGTTATAGTTATTTAGAAAGGAGGAGAGAAGTTTGTGTACAAAGTGTTCGATTACTTTTGAGAGGATTGGAAGAATAGAAATGGGACGGTACTGGGAAAGGGATGAAGGATTAGATACTTTTGGCAAAGGAATTACATGTGCAAGTTTCCAAGAAGAGGGGAAGGAGCCAGACGAGAAAGAGAAATTAATGATTTGGGCCAGAACGGGTGCGATAATTTCCGCCACGAGCACAATCATGCCCAAGCCCAGGGCATCTTCACCAACGGCATTAGTTTTAATTGTTTTAAGAATTGCAAGGACCTCCTGCGGTGAGATAGAGCGAAAGTGGAACAAGGACGTATCGGGCCGAGGAGTATTGGCTAGAATGGATAACGTACGTTGCTTTACAGAAGGGTCAAGCTCAACCGGGGAAGAACTAAAGTGCCGATTGATAGCTTCTAAATCGAGTACACCCGTGTGACCTTGATGACTCTTGCCCACCCCAAGAGATTTAAGAAATTTCCACAGCTTTGCGGGAGGACAATCGTTAATGGACTGGTGAATATAATTACGCCTTGCATTTCGACACGCTTTGTTGCACCGGTTGCGCAAAGAAGTAAAAGCACGCAGGTTTTCATCGGTAGGGTCTTTACGGAGTTTGACGCGAGCACGATTCCGCTTAGCCATGAGTGACTTAATCTCAGGTGTAAGCCATGGCGCGGGGTAGTGCTTGACTCGAGTAGGTTTCAATGGAGCATGCTTATCAAAAGCCGCGAGCAAAACGTCATTGAAGGTCCCCAGCTTAACTTCAATATCATCTGTCAACTCCAAGGATGACCAGTCAGCATTCCGCAAATCATCTTGGAGAGCCTGTAGATCAACGTCATGTAGGTTTCGGCGCAAAACTATCTTATGACGCCTTTTGGGGGCTCGAATTTTGAATGAGGCGAAAATAAGGTCGTGATTTGAAAAGGCTGCTGCATTAAATTGGCCATGACAGGCCACGATTTCCGGGGAAGACGTTAGAATTAAATCTAGAAGAGAGGGAGGACCATTATGTGGAAAGTGAGTGGGGTGTTGTACAAGTGTTCTTTGTATAAGTGTTATACAAAGGAGAGATTTGGGTTGATTTTTTTGTTTGGTCATAAATATGACGACACTTGACGTTGTTGATAACGTTGTTTGGCAATAAAAAAATATTGCAGATACGCTTTTGGAGAGACAGCAAAAACATGAACAAAAAAAATCGTTAGTTTCAGATCATTAATCAATAACGTTGTTAGTATAAAAATATCAAAAACATTTTTCGTGATAGGTTTATGACTCATTTAATCAATACCTAAGTATTAAATTAATCTGAAAACTTTGTGAATTTTAATAACGAATGAATTGCCGTGATATTTCTTTGTTTAGGTTCTAAAACTTCTAAATCAGCACTTTCCAATAATATGATTAGCTGTTATTTATTTTTGTGAGAATGAACTTTTTGCGTTTACTGGTTACATTTTTAATGGTACGGAAATAAAGTTTTCGAGACATTGAAAATGCTAATCTAAAGTGAATATTACAGGTTCGATTCCTGGTTTGAGCTGCTAGTAAATGCTCTATTTTTTTTTTTTTGCTGAGACCAAGTAACAAATAATAGTCAGTTATAGCCGTTGTCGACGCATAAGAATGTATATTCTTTGAATAATTTGGATGGCTGAATATTGGAACTGAAATTCAGTTGGTTTATGTGACTTCAATGCAAAGTTATTTTAGAAAGTGACAACTAAGAGTAATTTGAGTATTGATGACTTTAGTGACTTATGTAGGTGCATCACTTTGTGTTTAGCTTGTCGGTCGATCGTAGGTCACATACCCGAATCAGATATATTCTCACGCATATTTAGTGAAAATGTGTTTGGTAAAGGAGGCTGCGCGGCGACCACAGGTGATGATACATAGTGTTAGGGATGATGATGACACCCGTGGTGGTGTTGATGCCTTGTGTAGCATGGTTTGGGTTCCTGTGTGGAACCGTTGGAGTGATCGGTGTATCACTTTGGAAGTGGTCTGAGTGCTGCTGTGGTCAGTGGACCATATGTGTTGTGATGTGACAATGTGAGTCACGCGTGTTGTGGCCGGCGTGCCACAGGTTTTGAGATGTGACAAGGTATGTCGCATGTGTTGTGGCCGGTGTGCTACAGGTATTAAGACTGTTGAGAGTTGATATGTGATAGTTCAGACATGACATCTTTGTGACTTGTGATGGACGTGGTCGGTGTAGGTACCACACGTGTTGTGACGTGACAAGGTGTGTCACATATGTTGTGGCCGTGGTGCCACAGGTATTGAAACGGTTGAGACATGACAGCTTTGTGACTAACGTGGTCGGTGGACCATGTGGTTACGGCAGGCGTGCCGTGTGACAATTACTATGAGAGACAGTGACATTTAGCGCAAGCCTTATCGCCTGTAGACTTGCAGTGGTGGTGCCCGGATGTGGTGCGGGCCAGAGTGCTTTGAGATTTGAGATTTGAGAAGTCACATAAATGTTGTAACAACGAGGTGTTGTTTTGATCAATGTAATTTAAATGATATTGATGATGTTCTTATAAGAAAATATAGGTACTCAAACTATTCTTTGTTGCTTGTATTTGTAAAAGTTGTTCTCGGGGGAGCCTCACCCCTAGAGAACGCGTCCACAGGCGGCGGATAGTGGAACGCCCGCCTGGAGCTCCAGGAGGGTAGGAGTGAAATAAAATAGCTCCCGCGGACCAACAGGCCGGAGAAGGCTACTCCGTTAACAAACCCCTGTGTCGGGCTTCTTTGACATCTTCAGAGGCGAGGTCGGCAACAGTGCTGGATGTTTGGACTGGAGCATTCAGAAGAGACGGTGGCGGATGAGCCCAACAGGGCCAACGGCAGCGCTCACGTCCTAAGGAGGACGACAGCCTTGGCGTCAGGTGGCAACCGGCCGTAAAACTAATAGCCAAAATTTTCTCCTCGTTCAAATCATGATAAATACAACTAAAAGAATCCAAGTCAATACTAGGGCGTCCCCCGTAAGCGACGTGAGTGCACATGCGAATAACCAGAAAGTTAAGAATGTTAGGGCGTACCCCCAAAGCGACGAACAAAATGACAAGAATATACATTCGCGGACCGACAAACCAACTATCAGACTTGCTACATGGAACCTGGGGTCTCTAAATGGTAGAAGCCAGGAACTTAGCAAAACTCTTGAAAGAAGAAACATTAATGCATGCTGTATTCAAGAGACTAGGTGGAAGGGATCCAAGTCGAGGGACATAGGACTAGGCTACCAACTTATCTATCATGGCACTTGTACCACACGAAACGGGGTAGCCATCGCACTAGACTCTCACCTTAAAGAAAGGATCATCCAGGTCGAAAGAAAAAGCGACCGCCTGATCGCCGTAAAGTTAGCCATGGATAAACAACAGCCTTTAAATCTAATTTCTGCGTATGCCCCACAGGTAGGATGTTCAGAAGCGGAAAAATCTCAATTCTGGGAAGATTTTGATGACTTGATCAATCAGATACCATCCCCAGAAACGAAATATATCGGCGGAGATCTGAACGGTCATGTAGGCGTTTCCACTGATGCATACCCGGGAGTACATGGAAATCGAGGCTATGGGACTATAAATAAACAGGGAGAAGAGATCTTGGAATTTGGGATGAGACATAACCTCGCCATCATTAACACCTTCTTTCAAAAGAAACCAGAACACCTAATCACGTATAAAAGCTCAAGACATGGTACACAAATAGACTACATTTTAGCAGATAAGAACTTACTTCGAAACTTTAGGGATTGTAAAGTGGTACCGGGTGAAGCGCTGACTTCGCAGCATAGAATATTAGTAGCATGTCTCAAACTACCCAGGCCTATTAAGACAACCATTGATAAAACGCCGAAAATCAAGTGGGGACTACTCTACAGCCCTAAAGGTGAAGACCTTGTTGCTACTCTCAAACAGTATCTGGAGGATGACATGAACAACGAATATAACAACAACGCCGAATGTATGTGGTCAAATTTTGCACGCACTTGTAAAACCCATTCTTCCAGCATCTTAGGAGTCTCAAAGGGAATACTTACTAATAACAAGGACCCAAGATGGTGGAATGATGATGTTAAAGGAGCTATAGCTGCCAAAAGAACTCTATTTAAATTATGGCAGACCACTCAACTAGAGGAGGACCGCATAGAGTACAAAAAGGCCAAACAAGAAGCGAAACGGAAGGTAGCCCAAAATAGAGCCCAATCTCAGGAATGTTTTTATAGCAGACTGGAAGATGCTAAAAATGACTCAGAAATCTTCAAAATCGCAAAGCAGCGTCATAAGTCCACATTGGATATCAAAGTCAACAAATACATCCGTGATGAAAACGGCCTGCTTCTAACAGATAATAAAGACATAAGCCAGAGATGGCGTCAATACTATGAAAGGCTCCTTAACGAAGAATTCCCAAGCCAACCACTGCCCTTAATAAAACCTTCGGCGGGACCAATATTAGAAATAAGTATTTCAGAAGTTAAACTTGCTGTCTCGAAAATGAAGAACCACAGAGCTGCTGGCCCAGACGAAATACCCTCTGATATATGGAAACAAACAGGACCCATAGGGCTTGAATGGCTCACCAAACTATTCAACGCGGTCCTGAACTCAAATAAGATCCCAAATCAATGGCGACAAAGTTCTATCGTTCCCTTTTTTAAGAACAAGGGCGACGTCAGCGTCTGTGGGAATTATAGGGGTATAAAACTCACTTCTCACACCCTCAAAATATGGGAAAAGATATTACACAACCGTTTCTTAGATCACGTTGTCATCTCTGAAAACCAGTACGGTTTCACCCCGTCCAAATCCACTATCGATGCTATACAAGCAGTACGAATCGTCATGGAAAAGCATCGGTCTAGCCGGGAAGACTTGCACCTCGTCTTCATAGACCTTGAGAAGGCGTTTGACCGGGTACCACGAAATCTGGTATGGCAAGCGATGAGAGCGCAAGGTATACAAGAAACATATGTTGCTTTAGTCCAGGACATGTACCATAGATGTAGCGCGAACGTGAGAAGTCTGGCCGGAGTGAGCAAGACGTTTGAAGTAAATGTTGGCGTACATCAAGGTTCAGCGTTAAGCCCATTACTGTTCAACTTAGTAATGGACTATCTCACCAAAGATATCCAAACTCCCTTGCCATGGTGTATCTTATACGCGGACGACATCGTACTCATTGACAAAAGTGCACAACAACTGCAAACGACCCTAGAACAATGGAGGCAGGCCCTGGAAAGAAATGGACTTCGCATCAGCAGAAGTAAGACCGAGCATTTAGAATGCAAGTTTAGTAGCGATACCACCATCTCCAACAGGATCTATATCGAAGGAGATCAACTTCCAAAGGTATCCCAATTCAAATATCTCGGAACGATGCTCACGGCCGATGGTGCCATTGAATCCGACGTCACTCACAGAGTCAACGCTGGCTGGCTAAGATGGAGAGCCCTCTCTGGTGTTCTTTGCGATACAAGAATGCCTATCAAAGTCAAGGGCAAAGTGTACAAGACAGCCGTGAGACCGGCAATGATGTACGGTGCTGAATGCTGGGCAATCAAAAAGGCGCATGAACAAAAATTACATGTGGCAGAGATGAAGATGCTGAGGTGGGCGGCAGGAGTAACAAGACTCGATAAAGTGAAAAATGAATACATCAGAGGTAGTTACAAAGTTGCACCCATCACAAACAAAGTCATGGAAAGCAGGCTTCGCTGGTACGGTCACGTGATGAGACGCCCCGAAGACCACGTAGTTCGGCAAGCCTTGGCATTGCCGAACAGGGAAGCGAGCAGACAAGGAAGACCTAAAGCCACGTGGTGGTCTACAATGACCCGCGACTTGGAACGAGCCCAACTTACCCCAAAGACAACTCAGGACAGACGGTCCTGGCGCATGAGAACGAGGAGAGCCGACCCCAAATAATGGGAATAAGGCAAAGAGAAAGAAGAAGAAGCTTGTATTTGTAAAAGAGTTCATTCGATTCGAGCATTTTATTGATTATTTATGTTTGTACTCTTAACGATATTCGTGGCAGAATAACCTTCGTTAGTTAGGTCGAATCTTCGCCGATCGTTCGTCGAAAGTTAGGTCGGATCTGTAGCGATATTAATTGCCTAATGGATCTTAGTGACCTGTAGTGATGTTAATAGCCGAATGGATCTTAGTGATCTGTAGTGATATTAATAGCCGAATGGATCTTAGTGATCTGTAGTGATGTTAATAGCCGAATGGATCTTAGTGATCTGTAGTGATATTAGTGGCAGAATAGCCGAACGGTAAAGTTGAATTAAAATTTGCTGAGTTGTCATAATGACTATTAAATGTCTTATTGCACACGAGGACGTGTGACAGTCAGGATCGCCGTGTCGACGCTCAGGTGATGTAATTGGTAAATTGAAAATAATGGGCGCTTACATGACATACTTACGATTTATCAAAAACACTTGTAAGCGACGTGGGTAATAAAGATGTCTGTTCAAGAGGCTATGGGAGCGTATTAGAGGCGTCAGGGGTTTTTGTAACGTCTGAATGTGTTGTCGGAAATTGCTCTGTTTGATAATTAATTAGCTTATGGTTTTTGTGGACTAGAGTAAGTGGGATCGCCAGGCTGCAGGCTGGCGTCACTCTGGGATTGAATCTCAATCTGGTCGGACAGTAGCAATAGAGACTGCATTACGCCTCGCGTACTTGTACTCGCGTTAAATATCTACTCCCTACGGATGTACCACCTAGTGCATCTAGCCATTCCTGAATACCTAAACCTACATTAAGCCCCGACAGGTATATGTATTACTCTCGACGAGGATACTGGCGGTGTGACTTTGCCAAAATACTGATCTTATGATCAGTTTACACTGTGATTATTCACAGTGTAAAAAGTAACAGTGGACCGACGCCTTATGATGTTTTCGTAAATGCCGACTCCGCACAAGAACACAGTAGGGTTGTCACAGTCTTTTACACAACTGCCCAAAGACTTACACTTGATTTACTATAAGACACGTTGGCCCTGTAAGTAGTACCGAGCTACTAACAATGGCGATGTATGCAGCTCGGGTGCGCGCGACCCACACCTCGCCCCTCGCACCCCGTACCATGTCTAGACGGCTTCGTCGAATGACTGTATTGTTTTATAGACTGTGTCATAATATTATGCTATACGGTAGCTATATCAGTATGTAAACAAAGAAGATTGAAAAGACACATTCAGGCCAATGTTTACTGTTTAGTGTTTACACAATTTATATATAACCCTAACAAGATAAACAGGTGATCTCGGCAGCTAAGAATTATTTGAGTACAATAATACCTTATTGCAAATTGACTTTGGGGCCATAATTAGATGCTGTGTTTAATAGGGAATATTACGCAAAACTCTGCGTAGAGGGCGTCACAAGCTCAATCAAAGATCAAATTTCGTTATCTGCGTCTCTGTCTTTCGACAAGGTAAGAGTGATAGAGAGGCAGAAACCGAACTTTCGATTTTCGCGTTTCGCGGTAGGCCACCTGTAAACAAACCGCCTGCATTTATGTCATTGTGAAAACTTGTCAAAACACTGTTTAATGCCTAATAGTATGTATAAGATGGTGACAAAAACAAAACCAGTCAGATAGTTATTATATTAGCCAGATAAAAAAATATTGTAAAATCATCAGGTGAAAAAACAGTCAAGGGAAAAAAGTAAACCGGAAAGAAGCCACCGCGCCAACTAAAGAAATCCAAAAATAACCGAATTCAACACGAATACGTTTGTACACGACAATTTGAATCATATACCCAGTAAATAAAGTTCTTAATGGCCAGTTCTTCAGTTAGTTATGTATTCGCCCTACTTTTGTACCGTTTCAGACGCTTTTCATGGCTTTCAAGCCCTTGGCTAAATGTTCATTATAGTAAAATTGTTCCCGAATCTTGCCCGAATCATTAAAATTAAATTATAATCAGACATCGTAAATTTTATAGCATTTTTGGTGCAGCGTGCAGCGGAGTGGTGTTAACGAAATTGGTATAGATAATTCCAACTGAAATGGCAAATTAGGGTTAATATTAACGTATTTAACGCTAATTGACCATTAGGGTTGAAATGGTTTATACCAATTCCGTTAACACCACTCCGCTGCACCGAAAATGCTATAAAATTTACGATGTCTGCTTATAATATTACTTCGTTACTACGAACTACGAAGTGGACCAGAAAATTAGTGCGCAAATAAGGCGTATCCAGATTAGTCAATTTTTTCCCAATCTGATTCAATTGCCCGATCGAATCAGGAGGTGCGGACGCAAATACCAATTTAGCTCGCCGAATTCAACCGCCGATAATGACCGATATTCCGATAAAATGAGGTGCGGACGCAATGAATACCAATTTGCGAGGCCAGTATTTTCGTTATATGGGGCATTTTTTTCAATTTAGAAAGCTCTAATATCACCATAAATCTAAAATTGGAGATTGGCGCCAATTTCATTTCTGATCAAATCGACCGATTGGATCAGTCCCGTCTGGATACCACTTTACCTAGACAATGATTGATTGTGATGTACAGGCAAAGTCATTATGTTAAATATGTTATCGCATTATCAGTTGTCGTTTTCTCTTTAACAGTACCTTATTGTAGCTAAACAGACCTAAAGTCTCACGTAACTCAAGACTCTCAAGAACAATTATAACGGGTCACTTTGTCTGGAAATTTCCATGGAAAGTTAACCGTTTTTATTGTGGACCGAAAGAGCGCGAAGTGTCTCCAATTCAGGTGGGCAAAATGCTTTCGTAGGTATATTCGACTGTTCGACCATTTATTTCTCAACCGATTTAAGGGGCCGGTATATGACGTTTTCGATTTAGACCTCACTTTGTAACCATAATTTGTTCAATAAATGTTTAATAATTGCATTAAATTACACGTAAATTTGTTCACGAAGAAACCGTGTACCGACTCTTCATGCCATTGTATTTTTAATTTGCTGTTATTCTCTACAAATCGACACTAAAAGTATCAAAAAATCAAAATATGGAGTTCCGTTTGAGACAGAAGCAAAACAATTTTGTCTTTGACAGTAATTGAATTATTATATGATTCTGAAAGCTAGATAATTCAGCTACCAATTTATTATCGATTTATATTTTTACTCACAAAGACAACACAGAAATTCAATCTCAAATGTGAACTTTCGAACAATTTCCATACATTGACGACATCACTCAAAATTCTTCTTCAAGTCAGATGCCCGTTGGGGCTACACCGGAGCACACGTGTACTTCTTCAAATGAAAATGACAGCTTGATTTTCTTGCTTTTGACAATTATATTGACATTAAATCATATACGCACACGAGAAAGTATACCAGTAGATAAATTGTATTTCAAAAAATAGGGTACATAAATATCAGCTCGCGTCTCATTTAAATTTGATTTGCTGTTATAATGGTTGAAAACCGCAGTAAACTATCTTAAAACAATACGATTACAGTCGAATTTAAGTATTATGTTCCTTCAAAACTCGCTTAAAATGAAAAAAGTTTAAAGACTCATCTTTACTGATTGGGATCAATTTTTATTATGCTGGTATCATTTTGCGTCAGTTTAAAAACGTATTTGACTTCTGTACGTCAATGAATTTTGATGACAATTGTAATCTTGTATTATATTATAGAACTTTTATCTTAAAATAATGCCTATTAACAGAAAGAGTTATGTAATTCGTATAAGTAATACCTGAAAGTCTTGTACCTAGATCTGTAATACCATGGATTGCGACGAATAAATGATAATGATTATGCGGTTCGTTCCGTCTATATGTATAATGCGTGTACGTGCTGTTCTCTGAAAATCTTCAAGAAAAAATAACGGCTAGACCAGCACTAAGTACTAGCGAGTTTTTGCGGCTTTGGAGACCGAGATGAAGCTTACAGGCCAATAGCGCTCTAGTTATTGTTATGTATACCTATGTATCGAATGTTTTATAAATTACCTATAAAAAGCAATGTTTTATTTCGATTAGGTCTACATTTTGTGCATATTGCATATCTGAAGTATTTTCGTACTAAACTTGAAACTTTTGTTGAAACTAAATAAAATAATTATTCCAAATGTACAGTCGCCTGCAATTTATGTTACACAACGTGTGTGTGTTATGTTGTAGAACCATAAGACCATGTCACATATTTTTGCGGCCTTCGAAGAGTAGGTACCGTCATTATCACCAACTTTGCCCGCTTATTTTTTAAAACGAATTTCTCAAAAAACATCACATCATATGACTTTTTTTGCTCAGCACGTCCATTGTGATCAAACGCATCAGTTTATTTGAAAGAAAAAATATTTTTTATCGTGTTTTTACTCATTTTTTTGCGTTTTAGAGGGCGGGCAAAGATATCCGGGGTTTTCGCCAACATTGCCCACGTCAATTTGGTATTCAAATACAGCTCGTATGATGATGATGTCTAAGGATCACTTAAAGGTTTTGGGCATGTTATTAACTTTTATTCCCTGTTAATAACTTAGCGATAAGTGTAAAAACTTTAAAATAAATTTGCTGGGCAATGTTGCCTACCCGTTTTTGCCCATTTCCAAATAAGGCTCGCGTAAGCATTTTACAAAGGCTAGGGTTGTCACTTTTGAGAAAATCTGTTACAATAGTTTAATGGCCAAAAATATGATTTTTGTTGTGTTTTTCATTCGTTAACGGGATAAAACATCTAAATAAAGGATAGTAAGACAAATTAAATACAGTATATATTTATAAACTTATTTTAGTGTACAAACATAACCTTCTTTTACTTGCGAAGTTGGGTAAATTAGATGAAAGTGACAACCCTAATCCGTTTTTGGTGGTGGGCAATGTTGGTATAGATGCCAAATTACCGGATTACTTTGCCCACCGCTAAAACTTTTGTGTATTTAGGCCTTTTTAGTTTAAATCTCAATAGACATAATCTATGCTTCATGTGTTATAACTCAAACCCGGAAATATTTGTCAAAGGGTTCTCAATTTTTTCTACTTGCATTCATTATTTATCAATTTTTTGCCCGCCGAAATATACCCTATATTAGACAACTCGCTCAAACTCTAAATTCCCAAGTCAAGTTATGCACAAGTTTGGTATATAGTTTTGTCAGAAATATAACCTATTTTCTACTAAAAATAGCAGGGTGACCATAACTATTATAATTTTTTCTACATTAACGAATTTGTTTAAAATTGTCGTTTTGGGCAAAGTTTCCCTGGAGGCAAAGTTGGCGCTAATGACGTAACATATTATTGCAGGTGACTGTACATAAATGTTTCGGTGATTTTGAGATTATTTTTCAGGTTAGTTTACTAACAATCAAGTTATGCAGATACCGATTTCGTGAACGTATAAGTAGTAAGGTACCGCTATTGTTTAGCGATACCGATTATTTTTGAAGGCAAAACTATACCGTTGAAATATAAAGATATTAAAATTACAGCAGGGACAACCATTTTTTATAGGTGTACCTAAACCATCATTGGCCGAGCATTAGCAAAGGTCTCCGTTTCAGCTTGGGCAAAACTGCTTTTGTATGTTCTCCTTTGCAGATCACATTTCTCAACTGATTCTCGTGAAAATTTGTAAGCAGGTTCGATAGAACTATTCTGTTTCGCTTTATCCGCCAAAATGGAATTGCCACCCTGCTGAAACTTTATTTATTTAAATTCCTATTGAATGGATTTTGCACCTTATGAAAAACCGTATAGAGCAGTAAATAACATTTTACATCTGACTGACATCTTGTTTTATTCGCTTTAATTGTACAAAACGCGTATCTCGACAAAGCAATATTAGGTAGTAAAACAGTCAACAATCAAATTAATTAAATAGGTAAGTACGTCACGTGTGACATGAACAGACAAGGAAAGCAAGATTAAATGCATTGTTTCTCTTTCATCTTTCAATGGAACGCTTTTACCCTCAAAGGAGGCTAGTGGTCAATACTAAACTAAAAGTCCAATCTAAAAAAAAACATGATGGGTCACTGACCTGTCCCAGTAAAGTGAGGTAGTGTGCGTGAAGTGCGCTTGTGTGTGAAATGGGGTAAATTGACAGAATCTGAAATTTTACCCACCGCTACCGTCGCCTTAAGTGAAATGTTGTGGGCAGGTTATACCTAGGTAAGTTGAACAAACACATGTTCCAAATAGGGAAAATACAAGATGCGACATGACATGCAGGTTCTGCCAGAAGTCAGAGGAGACTGCTTTGCACATTCTCTGTTCCCGCGGACCACTTAATGTCCAAAAGAAGTACCTACCTAGGGCGACACATACTGGAACCCTATGAAGTACAGAGCATTACGGCCCAAAGAATCTGGAATTTCCTGGATTCAACGGGCATTTAGTAGTGAATTTTAAAGGGCCGTCACAATAGATCACAGCTTGGTCGAAGTGGCACTCAAAGGCCCGCAACACCCCAATAATAATAATAAATAAACCCGCGGGGGCAGCTTGTGGCGAGCTGACGGTGAGTGGCGACACCGCGGACCCCTATTCCAGAGGGCACTTTCATCTGGCCCTCGCCTCTGTGCTTGCCTTGACTGGCCGGCCAGAGTGGAGTCGCAAGAGCGGGACCTATGCTCCAGGTTGGAAGTGTAAAATGTCATAACGCCGGCGGGTTGCTGAACGGATTACCGGGATCTGGCTACCGCAGACTCACCTCTCGACAACCTTACAGCCACTCCAAAGTGTTGCCCTGTTGTCGCACTGTGCGTGCGGCCATTGCGGGGCCCACTCTATGAGTTGGCAAGTCACCACCTGTCTCATACAATTTTGAGACTGATTGTCACGGCAGGTGTCCGCTAGTCTCCTCCCATAGCCCGATATCCAGTCCATCCAACATTCAAATCTATAGCCTATGACCTTAGTTCCCATCGCAGCACAAAAGTGCTGCACTGCAATAGTCTTTGCACCTGGCGGGGACCATCTCCGGATGTATCATATTGTGCGTTCGGGGATGGTATCCGCCACGTGTATCCCTTGCCTTTAGATTAATTTGTCTTAAAGGGCCTCTGCGCTGTTGGCTTCGGCCCCACGCACGCCTCCCAAAGGTCCGGGACCCCATGGTCCCGAGATATGGAAAGACAGACAAATAATAAATAATAATGCCTATAGGTACAGTTTTTTATTGATTATAAGGCTCCCGTTTTTTTACTTTCGAAATATGGAACCCTAATAACGCTTAGTCGCCATCTTTATTAGCTTGAAAATGCCGCCAATGTACTGCAAATAACATCAAAGAGCCTTGACAGTTGACTCGTATGATTAAATTAGCATTGTCATGCGATTTCACGTCATTTTGAATATCATTGTATCACATTATATCATCTATTGTCATTGGACAGAGACCCCAAAAAGGGTAGACTGGCAATCGATACACAATGTGCGTAACTTATATTGAACATGCAACTACTTTACGGCTACCACGACTTTAAACACTGACATCGCTAGCGTGAGCGTAATTTACTTCCTATGCATCTCGATCTCGCTCGTACTGGCATATTAGTGCGAGCTGCGAACGAGATTGTATAGAAAGTAAGTTAATACAGACTATATGTCAGTTTGACACCGATAAAACAGACCTGGAAAGGCTAATAAACTCTGATTTAATAGTACCCTGTCCGTTAGATTGCAATAAAATTTGGCTGGCTTGAAGAGCTTCTTTATTCTGGGTGGAATAGGTAATACGAAATTACAACATGTCCCGAAAAAATGTACCTAATGTAATTTTCCGTTGTGGAAGATCTTTTACGGCATACTACAGTGAAATTGAGCTTATATTGTACATAATGGGGAACTCTATCTATGCACCAAATTTTATAGAACTTTAAAGAAAAAAAATCTACAACAAAATACAGCCAAAGAGTTTAAATAAAACTATAGGACACTATTTGTCCTTATTAGTTGCTTGTCTCTGGTTGGCAAGATCGCGTGCTACCACGTCATAGAGTCTGTGCGGAAAGAGAAGAGTCGTAGCAGAAACGGGAACTAACATTTTAAATTTTATAATATATGGCAATCAAACCTTTGACACCTGTCTTGTAAAAAGTAAACAAACTTCTGTCATTGTATATTTAGATTTAAAAAAACCGCAAGTTTTACGTATAAAATATTATCAAAACACGATAAAACCGTACATAAAACCACAAGGAAAATTATATTTAACATTGATCGGTTTTGTCAGCGGGAAGAAAACTGCTAAAAGCCAACTACCTACACCTACCTACCTGCAAAAAGTCGCGGAACGTGTTTCCGCTATTCACGGGTATTGATGTTGTATTTAATATTAAATAATTACCTATTTAATAAGCCCTCTAAGTAACTTGTCTCCAGTACATAATCGGTAAGTATATTCATTCAAAATATATTAATTTTCATAAATATACAGGTCATTCATGATCTTTAAAATAACTGACAAATAGTCTTGATACTTGCCATTTTATGCATATTTATATGTAAATTTTTTTTTCAGGATTGTGTAATCCTACCTACCTACCTACGATAAAAGACCGCTAAGTAGGTGATATGCAAGAATTCGTAATCTACGTGCCGGATTCAAGCAAATCCAGTTCAGATGAAGATAGTTCTATGAGTGTCCCTGCTTGTTCTGAAGCTAGCTCAAACATAAGTGACATTGAATATTTTAATTCAGACTTCGATTACAAAGAATAAAACTTTTTCTTATAAAATATTTATTTATTTGTAAGTTCGTTTACTAGGTTCTGAATAAAACTTTTTCTAATAAAATATTTCTTTATTTGTAAGTTCGTTTACTAGGTTCTGTTAGTTACGAAATTATATTTCATATTTAGCAGTGACTTTACGGCGAAGTAAAATATCGTGAGATAAGAGAACCGGACATATCCCAATAAGGCCTACGTACTTATGCACTATTATTATTCATATTCATATGTGACGTCCCACGGTCAAAGGTACCTTATGGCGGGTATGGAGTTATGCATACCCCAGTAATCTACAATAAATAAGCTATCGATAACACAAAAGATCAACCTACTAGGTTGCGTAGTTACAGAGATATGATTTTTTGAAAATAATGTTGTGAAATGAGCAACTTTACGATAGAGAAGTTTTAAGTTTAGCCGCCTAAAAAACTATGTTCCTGAAGTAAGTTACATAGTTGACAACAAATAATAATACCTTATATATCTGAGATTAAAAAAATATTGCGACTTGTTCTGTAATGCAAATAGAAACTTTTGATATCGACTGATTTATGTGTATACTAACCAATCTCTTGCAAATAAAGTTTTATTTCATTTTCACGATTGATTGCAATGAGCTCTCAAGATTTAAATTTTATCTATTAGAAAACGACACTGACAGACAGTTTAAGCAAAAAACAATACCGATTTAGAGGTGAAAATGTATTTTCTGACTTTTTCATATAAAATCACAAAATTGAATATTTTTACTTTTAATGTGACACACAATCAATTTTTCTGAGCACATATGAAAGAAATTCTGTCATTCAAATGAAATAAATCCTAAAACCCCAACTAAATACTATATTTAACCCCTTATGCCACTTTAAACTTACATAACAATAACAGTATTTGCTCCATACATTTACGAAAAGGTACCTTATGGAAATAAATCGAATAATACATCACTACAAAATATCAATCATATTACAGTTTATCTTTTATGAATAGAAAATATTAATTTACATTAAACTGCCCCAAATTTAATTAGTTCTTCGTCATAATAATCTCAAAAAAGACCAATAATTTGTATGTAATGAAAAGGTACCTTGTGATTAAGTTACATGATGAGGCATGATGATGATGGAACAGTTAGAATAAACTAATAATATTTTGGTAATGGTATAAATCGTCTATTTCTTATCAATAATATATTTCGGTTGCTATTGAAGATAAGCGGCATTGAGGTTCAATGACCTCAGATATTCCATAAGGTAATGCGTCGGGTATTAGCATTTTTCAGCAAACCAATGGCTGATTTACTGCATGCGACCAAACCAAATCAAGATTATTCTAGTTAAGAAAGACTTGACGAGAGTAACTTTGGTATAATAGCAGGCTACTTGGATTTGTGATGTCGGTCTATGTACGGTTATAATATTTGCGAGGCGCCCCAACCAGAACTGAAATTATCAAATTAGTTTTGCAGAATGCTAATACAGTTCTCTACCAAACTTCTTTTCCCGTATTGACTAGTTTTTTTGGGAATATTCAATCTTTTTTCCATAAGGTACCTTTTCTACTAAACTCTGAGACGACATTACTAGGCTTATAACTAACTTATAACAAAAATAAAAACAGGTAAACAAACGTTACGCATTAAGGTTTCAGATCACACAATAAAAAAAAATTGAGCATTTTTTCACCTCTTTACAATACATTTCATATCTCCGAAACTAGAAACCCTCATAAGGTACCTTTTCCCGTGGAACGTCACATATTTATTATTAATAATATACACATACATTACAAGTCAAGTTTACAATGGGTGAAATATATGCCAGATAGTAAAATTACAGTTCTATTGCCCAATTTCTACCCGATCTACCCGGGTTTGTATTAAAATAACTGTTGGACTGCACAGATTAGGCAAATAGGCAGTACATAAATGAGACTCTATCTTGTTTGGTACTAAAATTACAGTTGTATTGGGCAGATTCTTAACTAGTTTTAGCAGTTTTGTCAATCGCACTGTCACTTTTTCTGTCACTGAGACATAAAAACAAGAGTTTGTTTTCAAAAGAAAACTAGTGCCTGCGCTAAGTCAGAGGATTGAGTTGACGAGCCGACACCACCACCAGGGTCCGTTTAGTAAGCCGTGGTAAAAAACCGGAACAAAAGGGATTCAAGTATCATGACCTTTAGTGTCGTACTATAATCACGTGACCAGTGTTGTCAGCATAGCAAAAACCATAAAATAACACTGGCGCGCCCTCAAATCCCACGACTCTTCTCTTTCCGCACAGACTCTACCACTTTAAAGGGGTCTAGACTTAGACTTAGAACTTTAGAGTACCTACTTGTGTGTCGTTCCGAATAAAAAGGGACTTAAGAGAGACCAATTATTACGCGCGCCACCAGTTTGACACTGACATATTCACTAGCGTGTGCCTAACTTACTTTATATACATCTCGCTCGTACTTGCATATTAGTGCGAGCGAGCTGTATCTATAGAAAGTAAGGAACGCAGACGTTAGCGAATAGGTATATTATGTCAGTTTGACACTAATAGAAGTTAAACTTTCGTGACACATATTTTAAAATATTACAAATACGGTTTAATTAACTCACGTAATTATTCGTCGATATTGGCGACAAGTTTCGAACTCTACAGTTTGACAGACGTGATAAGTGATAAGGCTACTGGCGGCTTAGCCAAGGTGACAATCGCTTGCGCTTCGCCATCGAATCGCTTTGTCTCTCTATCACTCGTCCATATTAGTGTGACATTGACAGTTGCGCTTCGTTCGCTACATATATAGCGTTAGCGATTGGCATGCTGGGGCCGGGTCCCTTTTACCTGGCACGCCACATTTTTCTTCACCGACGCCGGCGCGGGCGCACCGTTTCTCAGCAAGCATGCGGAAAGTCCGTTACTATCTATTTTTAGTGCATCGCGCATCGGACCATGTGTCCAACCGAACCAATTTACTGGATTCAGGAATACTGGGACATTGACTGTAAGAGAAGAAACAGTAACAAAAGTTGTCTTCTGTTCCCTAAATTTCAGAATACAGGAATAAATAATAATAGGAACCTAATTCCTAGTTGTGACTTACCTATATCCATCACTAGGGCATTACATCTAAACATTTCCTATCATTATAAATGCAGTATTGATTGGCGTGTCCAGACGGGGACAATTTTTCGCCAATCTGATTAAATTGACCGATCAAATCAGACCGACCGAATTCAACCGCCGATTATGACCGATATTACCTACCGATACAATGGGGTGCGGACGCAAGAATACCAAAATGTGACGCTAGTATTAGCGTATGGGGGCATTTTTTAAATTTAGAGCGCTCAAATATCACCATAAATATAAAATTGGTGAAAGTGGCCAAATTGGCGTGTGCGACCGCCCCACCTGATTTGATTGGTCAATTTAATCAGATTGGCGAAAAATTGTTCCCGTCTGGACAGGCCTTTATATGAATATTTATGGACACGAAACCGTCAAAACGTTGGGAAGGTGGAAGTCGCTTGTACATTTTTAATTTGTTAGCTTTCTGATTTGCATCTGCTTTCACAGGATGTGCATCCGTAAACATCTATACATATTAATAACTGGACAGTTAGGATTGTTTATATTTATGTCTTTCCGGTTACTAAATTTAGCTTACTACTGTAGTGAGTGTTTAGTTTACTAAAGGGGCCCATTAATTAACAGTCCGCCGGACGGTATCGGCCTGTCGGTTGTTCGGAACTGTCAAAATTTTGTTCTAACTGACAGGCCGATACCGTCCGGCGGACTGTTAATCAGTGGGCCCCTTTAGGCACCCTACGCCACACCTATCGTGCGCGGCGCGCCATCGTGATCCTTGCCGAAATGCCCGAAGGTTGAAATTCGGCTGTAGCCGCGCGCGTCAGCTGACGTCTTTGAATATAATAGAGCGCGAGCCCGGAACAGATTTCCGTGACCAATCGCCTCCCGGGTAATAACTCGTATACTCGTAGTGGTTAACGGCTATGTATGATGAACCCTCATGGACATCAGCTGCCACTCCGTTGGTGGGTTGAGGAATGGCAGCCACCGAAACATGTAATTAAATAAAATGAATTTTGTCATCGCCTCCCGTTTATGTTCGTAAACGCGTTACTGGCTTGAATTAGCTTAATAATCGCTTGTCCTTATCTGTCATTTTGACTTTTGTATTTGTATGAAAGGGATCAAAAACATAATTTAACTAAATCAGGCCCGTAAAGATTTATGAATAAGGGGGTAAGTAAATAAGTACCTGCGTTATTATATCACATATGGATTATTATTTCTGGAATAAATAATTTCATTCATTCATTTCATTCATTCATACATTCATTCATTCATTATATCAAGTTCGTATGGACAAAAGCAGAAACATCGGCAAACGATGCCATATGCCATATAAAGCATAGAATTACATACATAATATATTAAAAGTGGAAACACACTGTCTCGGACGTGGATCGAAATCGCGACTCTGGACCAGTTTAATTAGAAAAAAATGCTTTGCAAATAAATTAAGCTAATTTGGTTATTAATTCTGCTGATTCTCCTCTAAGCTAGGTTCCTGGAACGGAGTAGATTAGGCGGTTATCAAAATGCCGCATCCGGAAACCGCATCAGTGTGATAACTGATTTGGGTTATGTTTTTGAAATAAGGCAAAATTAAATTCATAGCCTAAAGGGGCCCACTGATTAACAGTCCGCCGGACGGTATCGGCCTGTCAGTTGTTCGGAACTGTAAAATTTTGTTCTAACTGACAGGCCGATACCGTCCGGCGGACTGTCAATCAGTGGGCCCCTTTAGAGAATATTCGAACACATTTTACGACACTATCTCATTTTGTTCTTTGTTATATTGAAGTTGGTGCAAACTTAAGCGTACACACACTCTAATGTCGTTCGCAGACACTGCTGTATCAATAAAAACCTAATTTATTATTATTTCATGCGAACCCAAGCTTGTAACATATGTTAGACATCTTATATGGCT
Organism: Cydia splendana; assembly: GCF_910591565.1. Taxonomy (NCBI): domain Eukaryota; kingdom Metazoa; phylum Arthropoda; class Insecta; order Lepidoptera; family Tortricidae; genus Cydia; species Cydia splendana. Next base: position 4,768,989 of record NC_085983.1, on the reverse strand, counting down.
ACATGGCTTCCGCATGACATCATTAAATTTAGTGTAAGGTTCCACGCGTGAGGAAACTAGGGAAGGCCTAGTTTACCCTCTGGAAAGTCAGATGGCAGTCGCTTTCGTAAAAACTAGTGCCTACGCCAATTCCTGTGATTTCCAAACGGATCCCAGGCTCCCATGAGCCGTGGCAAAATGCCGGGACAATGCGAGAAAGATGAGTGTAAAAGGTTTCGTGTTGTAGGTTTCAATTCAATAAAGAATGGTTTTATTTATCTATATCTATATGGGGCATTATCTATGAAAAGGGACCTTATTGTCGATGGCGCTTACGCCGCACAGCGTCGCGGTCGCGCGGCATTGTATTTATATCGGAGCATAATAATATTAATAATGGCGTAAGCGCCATCGACAATAAGATCCCTTTTCATAGGAAACGTCACATATATTTATATAAATCAGAAACGTCTGTAAACCATACCATATATACCTGGAAATAATGGAAAAGTGGGACTTTTTCCACCGAGCCGAGTTTGCTCGAAGTCAGGAGTCTCCCCACAGCTCCCCACTGCTTGTGGTGAAAAAAATTTTGTTTCACTCGCTAAACTCGTGGTTTAATTTTGGAATCTTTCGCTTGATCGAGTATCAATATTAGCACGAGCGGTTAAACAACAACTTTGCCCCCTTGTAAAACAAATAGGTACCTATTCTCTAAAAATAATTTAGGTTGTTTTGGTATTATACGTAATAAACAAGGAAAGTACGATTTTTCCTGTTTGCCATCATTTATAGTTTTTACTCAATTTTCGGCTACGTATAAGTACCTAGTATTTAATTAAAAATTATAACAACATATAATATTCTATATTGTAATGTTTTTACGTTTTAAAAAAAAATTAGACCTCATTATTAAACTCTACAGTAGAGTCAACCATTTAAGCGCAAATTAGATCCCTTCCACACTTGCTATCGGCATCAAATACTTTTTCGTTCGAAACTTATTTAAGAAACAACACCTATCCTTCACAAATGACACAATCATAAAAAATGTGAAACCCGAAACATTCATTCACCGCTTCACATGCCGGTAAAAAAACAAATAACTTACCGCCATCCTGTTATAAATCCAAATAATCCACAACACTACACGATAACACAACCACGAAACTTTAACAGTAAATTAAACATAAATTTCATATAAAATTGTAGGTTTTATTCACAGAATTTTATGAAAAAGTTGTCATGCATGCCGGTCGCGTCCGCGCGCTTCGGGAGTGGTTCGAATTTTAAAATTCAGTGACGCGCGCCCGGCGGAGACCGACGTCATGAAACAACCGGTTTGGCAGACACGCATTGTGGAAAAAAGCGAAAAAAGCGCTCTAAGTTTTTAATTATTATTTTTTACCACACACGCTCGTAAAGGCTCCCTTTATTCATCAAAAACTGATGACAAAGTTGTATTTTATCCAGAAGTAAATTGATTCACATTTTGAGTTTTTTTCCTACCTAGAGTTAGACCAAGAAAAGTCTGCAACGATTTTGATAGCACACGCAGTGCAAGTGTTATTTTAACCGTCAAACTTCTATGAAATTATGTTGTATAGTATAAATAACACTTGCATGTGCTATCAAGATCGTTGCAGAGTTATCTTGGTCTAACTCTATTTACACTCTGGCAAGCCAACTTTGTTAGTAATAAAAGGCACGAAATTTAAAAAATATGGGAGATCGATCTAACGCGCCTACATTTTTCAAATTTCTTTTTAAATGAAGTCGGTAGCATAATTTATTTTTCACCACACCAGCTCGGAAAGGCTTACTTTGCACTTCAAAAACGAATAGCAAAGTTGCACTTTGCTATCAGTAATTCACATGTGAGGCAAAGTAATCAAATACAAATTTTGAGTTGTTTTCTTATGTTTGCTGGTAGAATTAACTTTTAAATGATGATTTTGGATGATAAATATTTAATAACATTCATTTGAATTTGATTTGGTTTGATTTTGTTTGATATTTTACATTTAATATTTGCTTCGGGTTGGTGTGGTGAAAATTTTTGTGTTTCACTTGGGGGCAAATTTTGTTTAACCCTCGTGCTTTGAAACCCTCGCAACGCTCAAGATTCCATTTTTCGAACCACTCACTACGCTCGTGGTTCAATTTTGGAATCTTTCGCTTGCTCGGGTATCAATATTAGCACGAGCAGTTAAACAAGAACTTTGCCCCCTTGTAAAACAAATAACTATAACTTATTTGCTTTGCGCGTGTCTTGAACCCTGCTCAATTTTGGAATATTTCGCTTGCTCGGGTATCAATATTTTAGCATAAGGGGAGAAACTGGAACTTTGCCCACCTTTTTAAAACAAATAAGTAGGTAACTATATTGACTATAATGTGATGTAGTTTCCGACCATACAAATTATGATCATGCATTCAGTGGTAATTGAAAAATTGAAAATTGAAAATTATATATTTAGGTAAAGGTTTCGTTTAAACAATACAGTTAATGGAGTCTCCTAGTAAGTATAATATACCTGTGACAGGAGACCCCGCTCTTCCCAGCTAACATTTTTGTTCTAACAATTTATTCGTTATACATTTAAACGAATAAATTGTTAGAACAAAAATGTTAGCTAGGTAATAAACAGTTTATATAAGAAACTATATATATTTTAGTGTAATGCTATTTTAGAATGGTTCATAAGTAGTATCTATAACCCTTTCACTTTATCCAAATTCTTATAGGCGATTTACATTCGCGGCTCGTGGGTTCGGCTCGCGGCTCGCACGAGAATGTAAACGCCTATTATACTTATAGCCGGAGCTAGCCACGGAAATAGGTAAGTATGCAATTTATAGAGCAACGAAATCCCTCTAGTTAGTGTGCCATACTATCATTATTAATTAATTCGGGCGCCTGGCAGCTGTTCAGCGGTGGGTGCGGGAGTGGATGGGCAACAAAGGGGTTGTAAAATCAATTGAAGGTGTGCAATTTATAGAGCTCTGAGTTTGGTGTGATATAATAGCTAATTATGTATTTAATTCAAATATAACAATGCCAGGCGTTTTATTTGGGGGAAAGTATTGCCAGGTGATGAAAATACACAATCACTTGTGCGCCTGCAGGAAGATCACGAGCAAATTGCACCTGACTCACAATCTATGCGTAAAGCAATTGTAAGTACTTCCTGCAGGCGCACAAGTGATTGTGTATTTTCATCACCTGGCACTACTTTTCTCCCAAATAAAACGCCTGGCATTGTTATATTTGCATTAAATACATAATTAGCTATTATATCACACCAAACTCAGAGCTCTATAAATTGCACACCTTCAATTGATTTTACAACCACTTTGTTGCCCATCCACTCCCACACCCACCGCTAGACAGCTGCCAGGCGCCCGGATTAATTAATAATGATAGTATGGCATACTAACTAGAGGGATTTCGTTGCTCTATAAATTGCATACCTATTGCCGTGGCTAGCTCTTAGACGATTACTTTCTATCCAATTGCACTTCAAGTCGCGGGCTAAAGTTGTTAACAAAACCAGCGCCCTAAAGCGCTTGAATCGCTTGACGATCGATTGTATCAAAGGGGCTCGTCTTCAACGTAGATGCGCGTGCGACGCGCGTCCAATAAGGGATTAAGCGCCATTTAAAAAGAGTCAGTTACGTCATTAAAGTATTCGTAGGCGTTTTGCTTCTTTTGAAACTGGAAAGTGTTGCGTTTGCGATCGCCTTGACTTCCAAAATGAACTTTTAGGCAGATGCCCGCCAAGCGACGAGCAGCGAATAGTTTTTGGCGACTTAATAGTGTAACAAGATAGTTTTTAAAATATATAATTATTTAGGTACCTACCAGCACTTTTGCCTATAAAATAAGGTGTTATTTCATTTCATAGTAATTGTATTGCCTGAAGAATAGTCGAGTTGACAAACACATGTGTGTCTTTGTAGTGCGTATAATCTGTATCTTCAGATATTTAAATAAATGTAAACAAACAATTTGTACATTTTCGGGTAGTTGTAACATTTATTGGTTAAGCATGGGTTAAGCAACCAAATACGAAAACGCCTGGATCAGTCAATGAACGACCTGACAAGACACTAAAACGAAGTCTACACACAAAGCTTCTTTTTAAATGGAATAGGAATGAAATAGAATATGTTTTTGAGTGTTAAAAACTTAAGTTTTTTTTATCCGTATTTTATACTTACCCCACCAGGCCCTATTATTTATCTATGACAACATTAGAGAAAGAGACAAGCTTATTTATCAGCGAGGGCGACAGCCTTTTATTACATACTGCCAAGTCGGTGCAGAATTAGGACAGACTATGTTACCCCAAATTAGAAATGGGCCGAATTAAACGGCATATTTTTCTATGTTCGTATTCGGCCGAATAGTTCGGTTCGAACTGCCGAATATTTACCAATAAACAAATTCTTTTTAAGGGCGTCCGCTAGCTGGCGCACTTTGCAGTCAGGCATGAGACGGTTCCGTTTCTTTTCATAAACATTCCCGCTCGGTCCAGAGGAAAAGAGACAAAAACACATGGGGAGTGCAGATCGCGGACCTGTATGAACTTGTTTTCAGTTCAGTTTTTCATAAATAAATAAAAAAATAAATATTAGGGGACATCTTACACAGATCAACCTAGCCCCAAACTAAGCAAAGCTTGTACTATGGGTGCTAGGAGACGATATACATACTTATATAGATAAATACATACTTATATACATAGAAAACACCCATGACTCAGGAACAAATATTAGTGTTCATCACACAAATAAATGCCCTTACTGGGATTCGAACCCAGGACCATCGGCTTCGCAGGCAGGGTCACTATCCACTAGGCCAGACCGGTCGTCATAGACCATGGATTGGATATTGTAGTAGTAGTAATGATATTATGATTATTAAATAACAAACAACTAAATCCTTATTATAATTTCATTTATTAAAACATACATATTATTTACATTTAGGTACACGTTAGAAGCACACTTATGGACATGTACAGTACAATTTCCGACACATTTTGTACCTTGTCAAAGTGGCAATAGTAAGTATGAGGTCTCTGGCGACATTCATATTGAATGTCACTGTGACAAGGTATGAAATGGGTCGGAAATTAAACTTAAATACTTAATTAAGAGTTTAATTCATACGTCAGTACGAGCGAGATGCATAGAAAGTAAGTTACGTAGAAGTTAGCGTATATGTCAGTGTCGACACTGTCAGTGACTCGTGGTAAGGGTACTTGACTTGTCTACTTGTCTAACCCCGGATGGCTATTTCCAAAAGTTAGCAGCCCTCTTGGTTAGACTGTCGGTTCGTGTACGCTTCGGATGTGCTTCTTTAAACTAGAAGCAGTCAAGAATGTCTGAAAATAAAAAGTTTAATTAGGCCCAAAAGAATTAACAAAGCTATAATTAGCCTCATGCATGAAGTTTATATTTGAACGAAAAATGGCAGTACGATTTGTACGGTAAGATATCGCTTGGGCTCCTCCCTTCCGACGTGTCGGAAGCCGGTGGTGCTCGAAGAATATCAAAGATTACTTTTTTTTTATAAAAGAGATGTTTAAAATTTAAAAATAGAAAATTGTACCTTCTGGCAAAGAGTACAGGAGTTAGGTTCCCTCGTATGCACGGAGCTGATGTGAGACGCCAGTAGTTTCTCTGAAATGAAACTTTTCAGGCAGTGGTGGCACGAGTGACTGAAATATTAGATAGAATAATAATAATTACTTCATTATTCATTTGCAATTTGTATACACTTTTAAAAACACAATATATATTCAAGATTTCGATAGGTGATATGGTATCTCAGTATACTCAGGTTGGTTTTTGCCTCGAACGCCCGCATATCTTACATGAATATGGTTTGAAACCATACTAATGCGAAATGTGCAGTTCCGAAATACGAAGGCTATACTTTACTTCAGAGAAAGCTGACATACCATTATTAAATTAATGCAACCAGATAAGGTCTACAGTAAGTACATACCTACAATAGAAAAAAAATCCCCTGACTGGGTCTCATGTTGCGCCTTAATTTTGTAAATGTAACCTGTTTTTATTTGTACCAACATGAACAATAATGATAATATGATTATTAAATCAAAAACTTACGTTTTCTTTCCTACATGTGAAGCGCTTTCCAACAGATGTCGCCTTAGTCCTTTCCTTGTTTTATAAGATTTGTCGCATTCGACGCAGTAATGCGGACGGGCTTGGGCGTGTGCCGCTAGGTGGTAACGTAGATTAGAGTTCGAAGCGAAGGAGCGTCCGCATAGTTCGCAGGTGTATGGTTTTAGGCCGGTGTGAGTCCTGGAAGGGAGTATTCAATTTATTTTACTATATCTTTACCCTCAGTTTTACAAAAAAAAATATTTGCAACAAAAAAAACTTTCGTTTTTTTGAAGTATTATCACGTTATAACGTTTTTGTGGAGTTTAGCAACGATATTCATAAAAAACCGGATAAATACGACAGACGACAGACAGACGGACGGACGGACGGACAGACAGACGGACAACAAAGTAATCGTATAAGGGTTCCGTTTTTTTTCCTTTTGAGGTACGGAACCCTAAAAAAGGACCCCCAAGTATCAAAAATTGACATTTTACAATCCTGTGACCACAAAATGTGTGGGGCAGTACATATTCCAAACTAGGAGGCAGGATTTTTTAAATCCCTCGAGTTAGGGCTCATACGGTGATTATGAACTTGGAAAGTTAGCGTCGACAATGAAAGTGTCTCTAATATCATAGAGAACAGTGTCGACTACGAAATAACTCGCGATTTGGTAAGAAAACTGATGTATGGAGTTACCACTATTTCCTTACTTAGGTATATTTCTCTATGCTAATATGTATTTAAGTACAGTTGCTAAGCGGGAGAGGTGTTTTAAATTACCTTGACGCCCTCTTATTCTCTTAACAATAAAGTCGTGTCAAGATCATTTTGAGCACCTCGCCCGCTTAGCAACGATTGCTGCCGACTGTACTTATTTTATTACCTGGTATGTATGGCGAGTCGCTGCTTGGTCTGAAACTTCTGATTGCAATACGAACACACAAACTTCTTTTCTTTTCTGTAGTGCACGCCCCTTAAATGGTTGTCCAGCGAATTCTGGTTTCTGTAACATAGTTTATACATATTCACTTTGAAACGTGTAGGTACATATTTCCAAAAATATACACAATGGCGTTCCAACAGTTTTATTGTCTGTGGAAAGATGGCAGTAAATTTACAGTGGCTACATAATTTACTTTGACAATCCTATACACTCTATTCTCTTTGCTAAAACTAATCTGACGACCTGTCTGGCTGGCCTAGTGGGAGTGAGCCTGCCTATGAAATCGATAGCCCCGGTTTCGAATCCTGGTAAGGGCATTTATTTGTGTGATGAGCACAAATATTTGTTCCGGAGTCACGGGTGTTTTCTATGTATTTAAGTATTTATAAATCTTTACAAAGTTTTTCAGCAGTTTTTAATTGTATGTTTTTTTTTTGTGGACTCAGCTTTTAGAATTATTTCAAACTTAAAGCCGACGATTATTTTTCTGGTCATATTTTTAACCATTTGATATAGAAAAAGTAACTCCTATACCTACAAATCTTCAGAAAACTCGCGTTTGAACGGGACGACGGTAGACAATGTCATGGAATGCTCCAATACATAATTTAATATCACACTAAACTCTCGCGTTTTGTACACATTTTTAATTACACAACCGGGTCTACCGTGATATACTTTCATTATTTTTACCTTAAATTCACGGGTGGTCACGGAAACATTGACGTCCCAGCAAATATGTCAACGGGGATATAAATGAAACACCACTAAACTACCCGAAATTAGTTTATAAAAATGTTCGGGGTAGACAAAGAAATTGCAGCTACCCGTTAAAGTTTAATGTTTATTGCCCACGGCCAGGGGTGCGAAATTCCTGACTTCGGCCAAACTCGGCTCCGCTCGGCTCAGCATTGCTCCGAGCAATTATCAGGGTTGACACAACTTGAAGTCCCTTTGCGTGCACGACCACAGATAAGATAATGGCTTGAATTTTGACAACCCTAAATAGCCGAAAGGGATAGTGCCATACATTAGAAAGGGACAGCATGGTTCGACCCTGAACCGCTGTCAAACTTCGGTTTTGTAGGAAGTTTCCTTTCTGTACGGTAGTACTATTATTTATTCTGTGCCACGGCACAACACGCAACGGTCACTGTATCCGTACACTGGTCCGAAGATATATCCGTATAAATATTTTGTTTAATATTGGACTCACGTGAATATTTTCCCGCAGAGCGAACACACGCCAGGACAGGCCTGTCCGCACTTACGCCGGTGGCTGTCGCAATCGCTATACCTGCAATTTAAGACAATACAGGCACATAATAAGGTATAGATTTTTATACAGAACTAGCGACCTGCCCCGGCTTCGCACGATACACCTAAACCTTCCTCAAGACTCACTATATTGATAGGTGAAAACCGCATGAAAATCCGTTCGGTAGTTTTTGAGTTTATCACGAAAATACATAGATACATAAATAAAATAAATAAATAAATATTAGGGAACATCTTACACAGATCAACCTAGCCCCAAACTAAGCAAAGCTTGTACTATGGGTGCTAGGCGACGATATACATACTTATATACATAAATACATACTTATATACAAAGATTACAACCATGACTCAGGAACAAATATCTGTGTTATCACACAAATGAATGCCCTTACTGGGATTCGAACCCAGGACCATCGGCTTCGCAGACAGAGTCACTACCCACTAGGCCAGACCGGTCGTCAACATACACACAAACAGACGCGGCGGGAGACTTTGTTTTATAAGGTGTAGTGATGAGCTAGGCCTGAATGAATTACCTCACCCCACGTCAGCAGGCTTTAAATTTGACCGAATCTCAGTTCAACTGTCCATGTATTATGCTAGTCAATTTCAGTAAATAATTATAATTTTAATTATAAGTGTCTTCGATCAACATTGAGCCGTAACTTGAGTCGAATAACTTCAAACTCGGGTAAATCCATCTGTCAGATTATGCGATGTTGGTATTAAGAAAAGGTAGACTAGATATTTGCTGTGAGGTGAGGATCGAATGGATTTACCCCAGTTTGAAGTTAAGAGACACACTTTTGTATAGTACACTAGTAAATAAAATAAACGCATACCGTGTAACGACGGCGCCGCACAGACGGCACGTAAAGCGACGCGCATGTGCCAACACGTGCTGGGAAAGAACTAAAGATGTGCTGAACCGGAGACGGCATAACGGGCATTCGTGTGGACTGTGGGACTATATAAAAAATATGGTACAAAAACACACTGAAAATAAATGAAAATTAGACACATTTTTGTGGCTTTTTTCTAGAGATGCACCGGATATCCGGTTACTATCCGGTATCCGGCCTATCCGGTCCTATTTTTACTATCCGGCCGGATACCGGATAGTGACCTACTATCCGGCCGGATACCGGATAGTAATTTTGCTTGATTTTGGAGTCAACAAATTGGATTTAAGAAACAGTGACGGTCATAATCGTACTCGTTTATTATTTTAAAACATTTTAAACATTCCACTATTGCACGCGCACTCATTTTCGAACCTAGAAATGAGTCCACGCGAACTTTCACTACGAAACAGATCAAAGCCTGCACAATGCACACCTGAAAAACCGAAATGAAGGTATAATTTCGCCGGTCGAATATCCGGCGGCCGGATACCGGATATCCGGCCGATGATCAGGCCAAATATCCGGTATCCGGCCAAACAACTATCCGTTGCATCTCTACTTTTTTTCTAACAAACCAACTCTAAGTTAGAGTTGGTATAGTCTACTTTACATGTTAATTATTGCATGCCGCTTCAAGTTTTTTTACAAGGTTACAAGCTTTTATCGCTGACTGTACTTATCTTTCCACAGGCAGCTAATACTCATCAAGACAATTGTAACAACCCAACAAGTTGTTAGTTAGTTAGTTTGCGTTATTTCATCACAGAGTTCCCATGGCCAACTCCTGTCTCCATCATCAGATCACTTCCATATCATCATAATATTGCATATATGCCAAATTTCAGCTCAATCGAAAATCGGGATGTGGGTCAAATTCAGCTTCCAAGATTTACACAATTATACATCAGGGCAAGTTAAATAAAAGCTTGCATTGAAACTTGATTACATGTTGAAACGTGTAAAAATTCAATATAAAACTAAAATTTTACCTCTTACCCTTTTAACCACCATAATATTTCAATCAAGTGTGCTCATGGGGTGTGTAATGATCCGTATAACAATTTTTGATATATTTTCAAAAGATATAACAACTTTTGATATAATTTCATGGTGTATAATCACTTAAACGGTATAATGAACTTTTGATATAACAACAAAATAACTATTTTCATGGGGTATAATGCTTAATGGATATAAAAGCTATTCGATATAACGTTTACTGGGTATAATGAATATTTTTATGAGTATTTATGGTATAATGTATTCTAATGTATAAAAATAAGTTGAGGTTTGTCAGTACTTAAAAAACATTTATTTGTAAAGTAATAAAAAAGTCGGTTCTGGCGCTGTAGGGTCGCAGTTCTACCTAACACTCCTCCTCGCTTCGCTCGTCGTCGTACCTAACTGAGACCTGCCTTAAGTTCGAATACGTAGGTTGTTATAATAGTAGCAAATATTACAAATTATACCAGTACTACATTATGCCAACTGAGCGTTATATCGAACATAATTATATCACATATACGTTATACGCTGTTAATGTTAGATTAGATGTTGTTATATTACAAGTTCATTATACTTGACGATAGTTAGACTCTCTAAGAATATACCATGTATTGTTATAGCAAAAGTGCATTATGTCCCTCAATTGTTATATCGACTAAAAATATATCAAAAGTTGTTATATGGACCGTTACGCACCCGTGCTCATGTCGCCAGGGGGTACGAAGTTATACGAAGTTTTATCTTATTAATCAGACCATGGCGAATTGAGCCCGATTTTGTATGTCTTATATGTATATGGTCAGTCTACGGCAGTTAAAAGGTTAAAAACTTATACCCACCTCCTGATGCCTCAGGTTGTGTTCTTCAAAAACATCTTTAGTCACAAAACTGATGCCACAAAACTCACACTTGTACTTTCTGCTCAAATACTTCTCTGATTTCTTCTTCTCATCCAATTCCGCTCTCTGCTCTTCTACGCTTAACACTTTCAATGTAAAATTATATTGTTCACATTTAGCATGTAATTTAGGATTCACTTTCCTTTTAGGTCTGTCTAATACATCTTTTTCAACTGTTTCATCTGTTTCTTGTACAAAATCATTAAATTCATCATCATTTTCAATATCATTATCTGCTACGTCAATATCTAATGATTCTACTTTTATTTCTTCAATTTTATATTCATTTTCTAAATTATCAACTTGTACATGTTCAGTTTCTTTTAAATCTTTTTGTTTGTTTTTAATTTTATGTTTTCTTTTTAGTTTAGTTTTTCTTATGTCTTTTGTTGGTGAAGGAGGAATGTCTGTATGTTCATTGTGGTGGAAAGAGAGAGCATAATGGCATGTTCTCTGTTCTTCATTATTCTGAAAACGAGATATTTCTTTGAAGTCATGTTGTTTTAGTACTTTACAATGGCAAATTAATTGATATTAATTTCTTTTTGGTTATCTGTTAAAACAGCTAGAATAGAAGAGAATATTACTTGAACTAAAAATAACTTCTGCGCATTTTGCAGGGGCACTAGCGGGAGCATGCATGAAACTGTAAAATAGGCTACTTAAACAAAAAAGTTAACCGTTAACTGGTTTTTTTTTTCTAACTCGGCAATGTCATAAATACTGGATGTAACCTTTGATCCTCTTTTAGTTTTTTTTTCTTAACTAGAATCATTGCTACTATAGAGAGCCAAGGAAATTTAAACTCACAATGTTCTATGTTCTCTGTCGATTTAAGGGTTAAAAATATTATTAATAATACTAATTCTTGGTGCTCACCAGTTTGACCTGAGACAGGTAGGCATGTGACTCCTCAGCAAGTTGCACAAGCCTCGTAATCTTCTTTAACGTGGAACCGCACCAGCCACAGAGCCAAGTTCTTATAGGAGGTTCCTACAAAATAAAATATGATAAGTATACTAAAACAGACACACTTCATCAGAAATAGGCGACAGAACAAAACGACTCGCCGCTCGAAACAACTCTGTCTGTAGAGACATGCCTCGCCCGAGGCAATGTGGCCGCGAATCCGTTTGCGTCGCGAGGCACCTCGTGGCACGCCTACACACGGTGCTTCACTTGGCAATTACTTCGCGAGGCGGCTTATTCTGTGAGGATCCGAATAATAAACATAAGCTTGTAAGTACGTTAATTACGTACATGCATTCCCAAAACATGACTAAAAAACTTATTCAGCGGTGGGTTATCGAACAACCCAATCTGTGTATTGCTGTTCAGACAAATTTTACACAATTTCGAATCAGTTTCACTCATATTTAAAGCATTTATTAAATGTTTATAACTATTTTAGACGTTGATAAGCAGCGTATAATCACAGAAGAAATAATGTATAATCTTATTTCATTTTGACAAGTTTGACAACTTCGTTCAACAACAAAATAGGCCAGTCCAGACGAAGCGAGCAAATCGACCGATTTATAATAATAATAATATATAAATCATTTATTCCAGACAACATCGATCCATAGCTTAGAGGATATAACCAACGGAGACGCCATGTCTAAAATTTTCGGTACAAAATAGTCTGCCGTTTTTTGCGGGGGAGGGGCACATCAAATGTATAGGTACGTCATGTCAGATAAACGTCAGTCCATACATATGGTTGACAAGTTGTTGACCATTGGCCGCCTATTTTCGACAGAGGGGAACGCCTGTTAATGGCGGCTCCATTGTTAATTACTCCGAGATCCATAGTATACATTTAAGATAAAATTAAAAATATAAAAATTAGGTATAGGTATAACATTAAAGATTCATGACTAGACATTACAATCAAATTAAACTTAGCATATGATAACTGATAAAATAACTTGGCATTAATTGATAGGTAATAATAAAATTCATTGATTATTAAAAGATTAAAATTTAAAACTATAAAATAAAAATTAAAAATTAAGGTTAAACACTGTAAATATATGCGCAGTCCAATTCAATTAAAATGTCAAAACTTAAAACTAAAATCAATAAAAATTGGTATACCGGGTGTGGCCTGTAATATGAGCAAAAAATTAAACTGTAGGCTGTACTCCTCATACTGACAGGGTTGGGCAGTATTTCAATTACATGTATTTGAAATACGTATTTGAAATACATTTTTGTATTTTGTATTTGTATTTCAAATACTACCTGGAAAAGTATTTTGTATTTGGTATTTCAAATACTGCACTCACATGTATTTTGTATTTTGTATTTCAAATACTTCAAGCATCAAAATACATTTCTACAAAATACATTTAATTAAATTCTATAATCCTAAAATGGAACGTTTATTTAAATATAATGTACGACTTGTACGAGGGCAAATACAATGCGCGAGCTATTCTGCGCGGAACTTTTCGTCAACAGCCAGGGTATAGGGTCATTGCAGTAGTTTCCGTCCATGCTCTAGTTTTAGACTACTTGACGTATTAGCAAATAATATATTGCATTTTTAATTTACTACTTGCGAAATATAATTTTGATATCATCATCATCATCATCAGCCTGCTCTCGTCCACTGCTGGACATAGGCCTCTCCTATTGCACGCCATTGAGCACGATTTGCGGCAACTCTGAACCAGCTCTTGCTAGCCGCCTTGCGAAGGTCATCGCTCCATCTAGTCTGAGGGCGTCCTACGCTACGTTTGCCGATGCGCGGTCTCCACTCGAGAACTCGTCTAACCCAACGGTTATCGGTTCTACGGCTAATATGACCGGCCCACTGCCACTTCGAATACGATCCCTCAGAGAGACTCCGAGCATAGCCCTTTCCATAGCTCGCTGAGCGACTTTGAATTTATGGACCAGTCCTGGTCTGGTCCATAATTTTGATATGTAGACAGATATATATATTGTTTCGACATTAAGGATTGAAATCAGTCCAAATTTGTGCAGCAATGTAGGTTTATATTCAAATTTCGTCAAGTGGACGAAAACTAGCGCAATGACCCTATAAGTTTTTAGGAAAGGATATTCGTTAAAAAAAACTAAATGATTAAACAAAAAAATTGAAAGGTATTTTGTATTTGAAATACATTATTTTAAACACTGTAATTTGTATTTTGTATTTCAAATACCCGTCACCAAAGTAATTTGTATTTGGTATTTCAAATACTTTTAAAAATGTATTTTGTAATTTGTATTTGAAATACGTGGAAGCCAGTATTTTCCCCAACCCTGCATACTGACCAACATTTGTTAAGCGACTTTTAAAAATAACTTGTGGTTTGATTTTTAATACACTTTAAAGTTTATTCTAAGACGTAATGTATTGCGAATTTTGTTATGTTTAAGGTGTGACAAGCAACGTCAATCACAATGATATGGCCTGGCGATGGCGTACATTGAAGATAATATTTATTTTGTATGAAAAATAGGGAGTCTAAATACTTCATAATTTTTAAAAGTCGTTGAACAAAAGTGTCACCGTTTGAGGAGTACAATCTATGTTTTAGTTATTTGCTCGTGTTACGGGCACCGGGCCACACCCGGTATAATATAGAGATCAATGACTAGACATTAAAAATAAATTAACTGAGCATTTGATAATTGATAAAAAATAAATAAAATTGATAAGCAATAATAAAATATAATAAAATAATAAAATTTATATATGAGATTTAATTTAAAAAATTGAAGTCATGCGCAGTCAAGTTTAATTAAAATGTCAAGACACAAAAGATTTGATCAGAAAATAAATTGGCGTCAATCTCATGTAGAGTATGCCCCCAAACGCGCATATATGCTCATGAGTGACGCTAGTCACAAATTGGTATTATTGAGTTCGCACCTCCATTTTATCGGCCATACAATCTAATAAAGTGAAATCGACGAGCCAAAATTGGCGTTTGCGTCCAAACCACCTGATTTGATCAGACAATTTAATCAGATTGGCGAAAAAAAAATCCCGTATGGTCGCATTTATAGAGAGAGCGAGAAAGAGATATGCTGATACTAACCTGACCAATTCCGTGATCCGGTACGCCCGTCTGTTGTGTCGATCAATTGTCCTGACGAATGATTAAACTCTCGCCTCGTGGCTCGGCTCGTGGCTCGTCTCGTGTCTCGGCCACACCCGTTCGGTCATTTCCCCCCACCCCTCATGCCTGATCTAGTTATATACTAGATTCATGGTGTAAACCAGGGGTCTCCAAACTTTTTTACCTAAGGGCCATATTGTGCCTCGGAAACCTTACGCTCGGGCCATCGTCGGTTTTTGCGCCGGGGAAGGGTGTCGTCTGGTTGCTGCTGTTAGGAACAGTTCCACTCTCAATAAATGCTGAACCCCTGGAGCCTGGCTCCCGCGGGCCGGACGGTGGGCACTCGCTTTGGGTGTCGGCGGGCCTGATTGGAACGCCTCGCGGGCCGGATTTGGCCCTCGGGCCGGGGTTTGGAGACCCCTGAATTGTAAACGGTATATCGGAGGGCCTACCGCGAACCACGTTCGACGTGTTGCCTCTGTGTCGCACTTGTAAACTCGAACGTAAGTGTGACAGGGAGGCAACACCTCCAACACGATTCGCGGTTGGCCCTCTGTGTTTTATTTATTTCATTTGTCAA
This sequence comes from Cydia splendana, assembly GCF_910591565.1. Lineage (NCBI taxonomy): Eukaryota > Metazoa > Arthropoda > Insecta > Lepidoptera > Tortricidae > Cydia > Cydia splendana. Next base: position 4,753,168 of record NC_085983.1, on the reverse strand, counting down.
AGGACTGTAGTAGGAGGGTAGATAATAATATGTATTTTCTGGACCAGAGTAGGTATTTAAACCCCCCCGCGGGGGTGGGGGGAGGGTGAAGGAGAAGGGGAGGGAAGGGGAGGGGGAAGGGGTTGGGGAGGGGCCTGGAGGGGGTGGGGGGGAGCTGGAGGGGTAGAGGGAGGGGGTGAGAGGGGTAAGGGGGTGTGAGGGGGGAAGGGAGTGAGGGGAAAGGGGTGAGGGGGAGCGGGAGTGGCCTTGAGGGGGTAGGGTGAGGAGGGGAGGGTGCCTAGCGGGGTGAGGGGAGAGGGGAAGCGCCTCGGCGACACGTGAGCATTCAAGGTCAATGCCGCGGGAGGGGCGAGGGAGGGGGGGAGGGTGATGGAGCGAGAGGGGAAGCGAACAAAATATGTGTGACAAGGACAAACGATAATAGCGCTTTCGCTGTTACTCCTACTGAAAGATACATAAGACTATCCCGTTCAGTCATTTCCCCCCCGCGCCTCATGCCAGATGAAGTTATATCCTAGAATTAATGATTAAGTTCGATCATAATTATACGAAGGGTTTCGTCCGAAGATATTAGTAATTTAGGATTATAGAACACATTGTAGTTACGCGAAAGTGTAACCACTCATCACTTGTTTAGGGGAAAAAAAGGTAGCCAATACTGGCATCCCCTTTTTTTTTTTTTTTGTAACGGTTCCGCCGGCCTACCCATGTCGACCCTCTTCATTTAGTTTAGAGCTCAAATTATGATATTTCCCATAGTCTAATAAAACATGGTCTTCTATTCCCAGAGTGACACAGGCCTACGTCACAATAACATGGCCGCTATATATAGCGCTATCGCATATTATCATATAGCGCTGTCGCATGATGACGTAGGCTTGTGTCACTTAGGTGACCTAGAAAAGACGGGAATGGAGTACCAGGCGGAGTATATTATTATACCATGATATTTCCTAGGGGCCTGGGCGGGCGGGAATGCATTACTAATATCTTCGGACGAAACCCTTCGTATAATTATGATCGAACTTCACTTACAGGTAAGTTCGTTTAATCATTAATTATACTCGTGTTTCGGCCTCGATATTAGTAATTTAGGATTATAGAACACATTGTAGATGTTGAGAGCATGGAAGGAAATATCAGAATTGATAAACTTTAAGTTCATTCATACTGATTTATTACAATTATATATGTAAATAATAACATAACATCTTTTGATTTGTGTCCCTTACACTTAAATATACTGATTTATCAATATTAAATCATACAACTGAAATACTTCAATAGGTGCTTCATTAATTATGACAAACATAAGGATCTAGCAAATGCCGTATTTTCATTGTTAACGTCCACGATAGTTCTGTTATAGAACCTGGCAAAAGTAGTGGAATTGCCACTCCATCCTGCAGCTTTTCTAATAGCTTCCAAACTTACACCCGCTTTGTAAGCAAAAGATGTAGAAGCATGTCTTGTACTATGCGAAGAAAAGATGGAGATGTCAATTCCGCTATTTTTCAGAGTTGTCTTAATCCAACGACTAAGTGTTGGAGACTTAACGCAATTATGAGGCTTATTAAGTCCTATAAAAAGCAAGTCAGATTTACGCAAATCTTTAGTTCTGTTGATATAAGCAATCAATGTTCGAGCAGGACATATTTGAGGGCGCTTTTCGAAATAAGGTAAGTAAAGAGTTGGCTGGTTGACACCCACTCTAGATGTTTTTATAATATCAGATATTTTAATTATGATTTGATCAGAAAGATGTACTATATTACTGATACAAATTTTTGACAGTGTCTGCACTCTGTGCGCTGTCACAAGAGCAAGTAAAGTTACACATTTCATTGAAAGTTGATTGAATGGTAAACTTTCATTTGGATAAAATGATCCTAAATAATTAAGAATCTTAGATGCATCCCATGTTAGGTTATACCGTGGCATAGGCAGTCTAAGCTTAAAAATGCCCTTACAGAAACGTTTAATACGATCATCATAGGTTATTTGTCCTAATATAAGCGATAGAGCGGATCTGTGGCTGTTGATTGTGCCGTATTTTCCGCCTGAATTAAATATTTCTGTTAAGAATTCTGTAATCATTGGCACTGAAGGACCGTATACATCAATTTGGTTCTTTAGACAAAAATCAAACCAACGTTTAAAACAAACATCGTATTGCTTAATTGAGCTGTCCGATAACGATGCCAGCATGATATTCACCGCAGACTGTGGGACACACCGCTGCAATAGCGACGTGCTGACAAAACCCCGGCAACCAGGGTAACGCTCGCCCGGATGTTCCGGTTGCTGGAATTAGATATTACTGCGTATTTAGGATTTATCTTTAATAATTTTAACACTAAAAGGCGCTTAAATAAGGGGTACCATGGTTCTGTAGGCCAATCGGGTACTACCATGATACCCTCTGCCTTTTCAGTAATGATTTTTCTCAGAGCTTTTAGTATTACAGACACTCGCGGGAATGCGTAAAAGAAAAATTCATCCCATTCTATGGTAAAAGCGTCATATGCATATGCATCTGGGTCTCTGTTCCAATAAACGTACCTGTCACATTTTTTATTAATGCGACTTGCAAAAAGATCAATACTGGGATGTCCAAAATTTTTAATCAATATTTGGTAGCCCGCCAGGGAAAGTTCCCATTCCACATCCGGGTGAGAACGTCTAGATTCTTGGTCCGCAATAACGTTTTCTGATGATTTTATGTAAGACGCCACCACCATAATTTTACGAGCCTCACACCACTGCCACAGATCTTTAGTCACTTTTGTGAGATGGGGGTATTGGATACCCCCCATTCGATTTATATAAGATATACTTAGCTGTAGTGTTGTCGACTCGTAAAAGTATTTGGCATCTGGAGCGATCTTTGGCAAATATTTTTAGGGCGAAAAATGCAGCCAGCAGTTCCAGTTGATTAATGCAAGGTGCTTTCCTCTTGGGACCACCGGCCGCTCGCCGTCTGGTCATCGCACGCTGCGCCCCACCCCGTCGTAGAAGCGTCAGAAAAGATTTCGATACAAAATAGGTCATCTCGGATACGGTGTCTTGAATCGCGAATAGCATTAATCCACCAATCAAAATCTGAATGGAGAGAATCGGGTATAGACATGTACCTATCAAAATCTTCATGACCTCTCAAATTTAAGTATTTAACACGTTCCATTTGTTTCGTGTACAGCCAGCCCTATTCCACGGCTGGACAAGCAGATATTAATAGACCAATCAATTGCGCAAATCTTCTAATTTTGCAATGCTTTATGAGCTTAAAGGATTCTAACTCATATCTTATTTGATTTCTCTTTTCGACAGGCAATCTTACTTGCCATTTCTGGGAATCTATTATATAACCGAGGTATTTACAAGAAGTAGTTGGAATGCGATTACTCTTTTGTTCATTTATAATAAATCCCAGGGACTTTAACAGTGATTCTGTGGTTTGTAAGTTATTTATACATTCCCAATAAGATTCACCTATCAGGTAAAGGTCGTCAAGATAAATCGATGATATGAGCCCGCATGAGCGTAACAATTTTATCACAGGTTTCATCAATTTGGTAAATATGTACGGCGCACTGCATAGCCCAAATGGGAGTACATTAAATTGTCAATTTCAATGGGTTCCACAGTCATATTTGCAGGTGGCAGATTGGCATACACAGGCATCGCATGTGATGGACCCGCGATCGGCTCGATTGTGTGTGATGGGTTAGCGATTGGCTCGGTTTCATGTGATGGACCGGCAATCGGCTCGACTTCGCTGCAGCGGCCGGCAACCTGCGCTGGGGGTGGCGGCGGCGGCGCGTCGTCGCAAGCCCGCGCGGTTGCATCTCGGTCTGGAAACATGATATTCGACCCATGACTAATCAAGTAGCAAATGGATGCATTACAACTTGCGCACTAACAAAAGCGAAGCATGTGGCGAAACAGTCCCACAGACTGATCTGAGTACAGGCCTCTTTACAATGCGGCGGAATGGTCCTATAGAATGCATTATTTTTGGGCGGCAAAATAGCTTAAACCCTGTGGCGAAACAGTCCCTAAGACTGATCTGGTTACAAGGGTTTTTGTTTTAAAGCGGCGGAATAGTCCTATAGACTACCCTGAATGCAATGTAATGCGACGAAATAGTCCTATAGACTACTCTGATTGCATTATATTTGATAAAATTACCAAGTTTAATTTTGTAAAAATAAGTGGGTAGTTTTAAGTACTAACCATTTTGGTAATCCGGATTTATCGACGCGGCCTCCGACGACGATGAACTTGACGACGAACATGTGGAGCACGAAGAGGACGAGGAAGAACGTCGGTTACGTTTAAGATCTTTTTTGAGTTTCTTTAGGCGTTTCGCCAACAACTCGAGTTCCTCCTCGTTCTTTCTCTTCGGCATGTCGAAACACGAACTCTTGACACAAGTGGAGTGGTTCAGCACTAAAAAGCGAATGAAGAGGGTCGACCTGGGTAGGCCGGCGGAACCGTTACAAAAAAAAAAAAAAAAGGGGATGCCAGTATTGGCTACCTTTTTTTCCCCTAAACAAGTGATGAGTGGTTACACTTTCGCGTAACTACAATGTGTTCTATAATCCTAAATTACTAATATCGAGGACGAAACACGAGTATAATTGCGCATGTATGCGCCTGAAGCTTCTATGTGTGCTTTGGCCTCCTAGAAAAAGTTACCAGTAATCAAAATAAAAACATTTTTCTACAGCAACATTGCTCCCAACTAAGATTTAAATTTTAAATTTTTTTTTACATTATTAATCATAAAACGGGACTTAAAACATTTAAAACTTAACTACACGCGATTAAGTTTTATAATGAATATTTGCTTCCAACTGTCTTTATCAATGTTCATAAAATATATGGAGGGTAGGTACGTCTACCCACCATAATAAAAAAATATATTTGTCAATGACTCTGTCCAACTGCTGTGGTTAAAGTTCATAACGAAAATTTTATTTATTAAATCTTTAAATAATAAATACAACGTAGCGGTACTACCACTTAAGACTCTGTAAGTCTGTACCTACATGGATTACAGCAATGCACGTAGAAAATGTGCTAAATGCGGAGCAACGGCTGTTGAAGATACATATTTGAGTCAAATTCATAGCTTTAGTGGGTTCAGAAGGAACCGCGTCATAACGCATCTGGAAAGCGTATTAATTAACCGTGAAGAAATGTATAAATACAAGTTGGAAATCTGTGTAAAATGCCGTGTGTAAAGTGTAGTGTATCTGAGTGTGTAAAGTGTAATAGGTAGGCATGCCTAAAGTTATTTGTATTATACTGAAAACTTTGTGAATGCGCTTTATTAATGTCTATTTTTTTATTAAGTTGTCAGGGTTTAATTCTCAGTGTATATTTCTATATGTAAAACATTTTTTTAATACATAAAATAATACAATGTTATAAACATAAATATGCCTTTTATTTAAATCAATTGATAATACCACAAACAAGAGGTAATATTTGCATCTTTCATATATTTCGTGATATGAAGATAACAAATATGTTTATCAACAGAATTACTACCTACCAATACCCGCCAGGCTAAACCGGTTGTCAACTTTAGTTCCATTGGTACACAACGACGGCGCCACTAGTATAAACGTATAAACGGTTGGGGACATTTTTTTGTATGGAGTTACCGTTCTTCTCCTAGTGAGTATTATATTCTTTGGTTAAAAGCATCTGTATGCCCTACTCTAGGTGGAATAGATAATTAGGGTTAATAATAGTAATATTAACCTTAACCAATCCTCTCCCTAGAAAAAAATTTAAGAAAATCCTTTATTTTTATTCTATGATTTTTACTATGCTGCACCAAAATTGCTGGTAAATTTACGATCACTGATAATAACGTCAAATTACACTAAATTATTACATAAACATTTCGAACATCTGAGTATTAAATAAAACATAATTTTAATAGATAACATTTTTATTTTTTAAAGAATTTCTAATCTAATCGAAATTCACTTGACCAATGTGACCAACATGTACAGTCCCAAGTAGCATTGCAAGCTGTATATAAGCTGTATTAAAGTTTATTTGTATACTATAAGCTGTACAGTTAGGCTGTACAAAGGCTGTATAAGCGCTTATACAGCCCTTATAAGTAAAAAAAGGGCCCAAATTATACAGCCTTTGGCGTTATTAGAGCTGTATAAGCAATACATAAGCTGCATAATAGCTGCATTACAGCTATATTTCGGTGTAACAGGAAACCTTAACACTACAGATAATCTCTTATAAGTACGATATAAGAATATAAGTTTTAAATGAGTTATAAGAAAAAATTACAAGAGAATAATAGTTACTCTTATTAATAATATTAATGTTATTAGTAATAATAAATTTGAATAAATTAAGAGAATAATAATCATTTAAGAAACTAAAATGTCTTAATCTTGTTCATTCGTAATATAGTAATGGCGACAATAAAGTGTTATAGGGGATGGTAAAAGTAAAAGTAAATATTATACAGGACTTGAATGGAATATTACATTATAGGTAAGTGCGGATTATTATTTATTGTGAACCTGTGTATCTTTTCTGGCAAAATATTTACGCGCCTGCGAAATAACAAATAGAAACCATAAGGAAAATATCAAAAATCGGTAAAGTTACTGTTTGTTTTTAAGGTTAGAGTATCGAAAATATTTATAAATATTAATTCTAAGGCTAAACAATTTATTTTAGCTGGTAATCATAACACGGCGTTAGTCTGCTAAATATTTGCAAGTATTTCTTTAATTATATTTACAAATACGTTTTTTTTTTTATTGTAAAATGGCGACAATTTTTAAACAGCCTACAGGATAGTTGGAGAGCATTATAATCTTAGTAGCTGTGCTGTGTAATAAATGGAGTGTCTTTTACAGCTTTTGTAATTAAAAACAGCTTTATAATAGAATATTTGTATTCGTTTGGCTGTATTTCGGTTCTCCGTACATAAGTTATAATTCTCTTTAGAGATCCGTATAACATATAAAAAACCTGTACTGTAACTGTCATATATTCCTTTAGTTTTATAATACACTTATTTTCAGAAATCATTACACTACTTTACTTATACGAGTGTAAAATTACGCCAAAAGATTGTTATAAGCGACTCTATCAGTAATACAGAAAAAAACTGTACTATAGCAGCCATTTATTCATTTGGTTTTATAATACCCTTATAGACAGAAGTTATACAACTACTATTCTTATAGGAGAGTAAGATTACGCCATAAGAAATAGCTTTAAAACGGGGTTGACAGATACATTTGTACAGCTACAAGTGCCAAGTGTTACTACAATACAGCCTGTATACAGCTTTTACGATAGAATTAGCTTGTAGTCTCTCACAACACTTTTAGTTTTATAGTAGATTTTTTATATTCTGATAAAGCACCCCATGCTTCCGCAGATTCCTTTATAATGATTTTATATAGCTTGAGCTCTATAATGTCTGTAAAGTACCTTTTATACAGCTTAAATCTTTTCTGACACTCTTATACGTCCCTTAAATCACTCTAAGTTCTTAATTGGCTGCTATATTGATGTTGCCGACACTTCCATGCTACTTGGGGTATTAGGTACCTATATACCGGCCACTCTCAAGTTACGTTAATAACTTATGTAGTTTCGATTTTTAATGACTATAACGTTACAAGTGGGTTATTCCCACTAGTTACCACCAAGTTCTTACCAGTGGGAATTTTTTTCCCACCTTTTACCACTGGTAACTTGCTGGGAAAAAAATTCCCAGTAGTTACCACTGGTAAGAACTTGGTGGTAACTAGTGGGAATAAGCCTTACAAATTATATAAATTATATATTTAAATAATCGTGGCAATTAAGAGCAAATTCTGCTATAGTTTGAATAATCTCAGGTGAATTTTTCGAGTTCGGGTGCTAATCCGTTAAACAAAAGCCTTTGTTTCTTTTAAGAGCGGTCTACAGCCACGTGCCAAAGCAACCATGTCGTTTAAAAAGCAACTATCGTGATAGTATTAAGGTTCAAATTCATATGACCAGGGGCGTATTTGGAAATTTGGCGCCCCGGGCCAATACGTTTCGGCGCCCCAGAAGTCAAGGAAGAAAAACAAAATGCAATCCGATGCCGCCCCTATATGCCGCCCCTGGGGGTTGGCGCCCCGGGCCATGGCCCGGATGGCCCTAGGGTAAATACGCCCCTGCATATGACAGCTTGTTCAGAGAACAATTAGGGTGGTCTTGTTTTTAGAGATAGCAAAAACGTGTTATCTCCGAATGAGCTGATTCAAGAATTTGAACCATATAATTAGAATGGTAAATTTGCTTTTTAAATGGGTTTGTTCCCGTTACTTACGTCGGGGCTATTAGCAGTAAGCATTGTAACCACTGCATAAAGGAAACAATATCTTTTGTTTAACTACAGATTAGGGTCCGAGCCCGAAAAATTCACCTGAGATTATTCAAACTATAGCTTTAGTGTCAGGGGAGAGGGGCACATGGTCAAATTGTCGTATTTTTTTTGTCACATGGTCAAGTTGCCCAGCCCCTCCTCCCCCTGGATCCGCCCATGGAGGGAGTAAGGCCCCGTTCGCACGGCAGCTTTTTCAACGCGCGTTAAAAAAGCGTTTGAATGACACCAATGGATAACCATGTATGTATTCACACGAAGGCGGTTTTTAAGCGCGGCGCTTTTTTATCGAGCACTGTTCGATTTTCGGCGTTGAGCGTTGGCGTCAAATTGAATAGAGCATACGGAACTCCGTGTATTTGTTCTCACAAGCGTTAAAAAAGCGCCGGCGCTGCTGTCAGTTGGCTGTCAAGTGTCAATTTTTGGTGTCAATCGTCAAGATTATTATTAGTTTCACCTTAAAAATGTCAACTTATGCTTACAAATTCCTGAAATATTCAAGCTATATTCAAATAATACGTCGTAATAGCAAATAAAGTATGGCTTTGCTGAGATGCGTACGTTGCATTACGACTCACAAGTGATTTTTAAGCGTTCATATGAACACAAATATTGGAAACGGTAAAAAAGCGCCAACGTCGGGTTTTAACGCAACGCTTTTTAAGCTGTCGTGCGAATGGGGCCTAAGACATTGTCAACTATCCGAGGTAAATATAGGTCCAGGGTACAACATTTTGCCCTAGAGTCAGACCGTGAAAAGTCTGCAGCGATTTTGATAGCCCACGCAGTGCAAGTGTCATTTTAAACGTCAAACTTCTATGAAATTATGACGTATAAATAACACTTACACTGCGTGGGCTATCGAGTCCGCTGCAGACTTTGTTTGGTGCGACTCTACCTACCTTACGTTTTAGGTAGTTGAGAGTATAAAAATTCTTACTTAAAATTAACGAGTCTTATTGTCATTCTTCTTAACAACTTTAATAAGTTAATAACAAAATACTAGTTTACAAAACAACGCAACGCAACGCACCATTGGGACCCCTGTCTTGGCTAAAGTCTATTCGGAAAGGGAAGAGTCGTGGAATGTATAGGTATTGGGCCCCAGACATTCCACGACTCGTCCCGTTCCGCACAGACTCAAGCCCCCATTCGCACGAGAGCTTTTTCAACGCGCGTTAAAAAAGCGCTTGAATCTGTCTGCACTCTAAATTCGATTTAATGACCAAGGCTTAAAGTAGAAAATTCAACAACGCTTGATAAAAAGCGCCACCGCTGTCGTGTGAATAAATACACATGTATCCATTTGTGTCATTCAAACGCTTTTTTAACGCGCGTTGAAAAAGCTCCCTTGAGAATGGGGGCTAAGGTAAGGTATAAGGGCCATCCCACACTAGCGTCTCCCCAACGTCGGTGTCTAGTCAGCTCTATCCTCCTGAGACCCAGAAGCAATTGTTTTGGTTTTGAAATTGGAACCCTTAGTTACACAATTAAGGTTTGATTTTGGAATATGTACAAAAAATTAGTAGAAGGCTATAGCTGCTGCTCGACGCAACGTTGGCGCAACTGCGCAGCGACGCCATTTTCCATAGCGCTGACTAGACCCCATAGTCTAATAAAACATGGTCTTCTCTTCCCAGAGTGACATACAAGCCTACGTCACAATAACATTGCCACTTTATATAGCGCTATCGCATATTATCATATAGCGGCGTCGCATGATGACGTAGGCTTGAGTCAGTCATGTGGTCGGAAGAGAGTACCAGGCGGAGTATATTATTATACCATGCTAGACCCCGATGCTCAAAAGACGCTAGCGGGGGCTGGTGAGGTAGTTTTTTTATTTCTTTCTAATTCTGAATAGCAGTCATGTTTAGTGTGGGGAGGCCACAGCTCTAAACTCGGCGTAGGTGATGAACCCATCGTCGTCCTTGTCTGCCTGTTCCAGCGCCCCCTCCACAATCTGAGACAGATCATCGTCTGTATACACCGTCTGGCTCTCGACCTTCATGCCGTCAGCTCCTGGGAAAACAAAATTTGTTATAAGCTGCACTATATCAGTGGGGAGACACTCCCGACTTCGGGCAAACTCGGCTCCGTTCGGCTCAGCATTGCTCGGAGCAATTATTAGGGTTGGCACAACTTGACGTCCCTTTGAGTTCACGACCACAGATAAAATAATTACTTGAATTTTGACAACCTTAAATAGTCGAAAGGGATAGTGCCATAAGTTAGAAATGGATATCATGATTCGACCCTGAATCGCTGTCAAACTTTGGTTTTGTAGGAAGTGTCCTTTCTGTACGATAAGTACTATTAGTTATTCTGTGACTATATCCCAAATATTGATGTGCCGACGGTGCAAAAAGGTTAGGGTCAAGGCGGTAAAGTGGCTCAGTCACCCAAATATCGCTCTATACGCAGGGGCGTATTTACCCTAGGGACAAGGGGGCCATGGCCCGGGGCGGCAGGCCGCGGGGGGGCGGCGGAGCCCACCGGTCACCGATCAGATCAGGCAAATATAACGAGGTCGCATCGTCATTGAGTGATAAAAACGGCCCATACAAATCTGTATCTAGAATAGTGACATTAGTGACGTCACCTTTCTGCACTCAAAAGAATAAAAAATTATCTACGTTCCACTATCAGCGTAGAGCGCCTGGATAGCTTAGCTCTTCTTAATATAGAAGCTGAGCTGACAAACGTTTTAAATTACGACAGCGTCATTGATGATTTTGTCAACCAATTTGTACATAGGAAAACAATGTAAATGCCTATGTTAGTAAATGGTAAATGTTTAGTTTTTTTTTTATTTCACACCCCAAAGATACTTGTTGCAGGTTTTTTTTTCTTAAATAAAATACTTTATTGTCACTGATGAAGGGGGGCGGCAAATCAAAATGGCCCGGGGCGCCCAATTTGTAAATACGCCTCTGTCTATACGTGTCTGCACCCTTACGTGTTAGATTAAACATTGCTCGTCCATTTGAATTTGTTCAGTTACTGAATGTTTCTGCTGTATCTATTAGCAGTGAACTAAAAGCCTCTCTCGTGTTGAAGTTAGGTTAAAGTGGTATTCAGAGGGGACTGGGATTTGCCCAGAAATGAAATTTGCGTCAATCTCCAATTTTAGATTTATGGTGATATTAGAGCCCTCTAAATTGAAAAAATGCCCCAGTACGAAAATACTGGCCTCACAAATTGGTATTCTTGCGTCCGCACCTCATTTTATCGGTAATATCGATCATTATCGGCGGTTGAATTCGGCGAGCCAAATTCGTATTTGCTTCTGCACCTCCTGATTCGATCGGGCAATTGAATCAGATTGGCGAAAAATTTACTAATCTGGATACGCCTTAAGTGAGCCACTGTTCGAGCTAAGCCACTGTTGCCACCTTGACCCTACTATGAATGTCAGCGTACCTACAGTACCATAACGTATAGAAGCGTTCTTGGCGTTCAAAAGGTTAAATCACACTGGGTAAAGTTCACATCGATTAGATTTTTCGTACCACGGCTATAAATTTGCTCAAATCTATTATAATTATAGTAAGTAAGGTACCTACTGCTAAACGAAACAAAAGAAAAATACGACTAATATAACTAAAATTGTATTGTTCTTACCTTAATATCTGTAGAGAAAAACAAGTTATTACAATATTAAAATAAAACCACGAAAATGGGAACATGTACACGTTTATATTTTAAGTAAACATATGGTATTTTCATAAAACATATGATAAATGATTACCTCCTATGAGTCCTTAGTAAGGTGTATTCGGGTATTACCGAATGTCGGATAATTCCGAAATTCAGATGAAAATCACCCTTAATTCCATCATAGTAAAAGTCTCTTTTCGGAATTATCCGACAGTTTTCGACATTCGGAATTACCCGAGTAAACAAAAAACAAGGTTGTATACCTATTAAATCGCGTGAACTACCTACCGTGTTTTCAGCAGGGGCGTATTTACCCTCGGGCCATCCAGGCCATGGCCCGGGGCGCCAATCTGCTAAGCGTATGCCGCCCCTGGCGGATTGAATTTTGTTTTTGTTCCTTGACTGCTGGGGCGGCTAAAATTATTGGCAAGGGCCGCCAAATTTAAAAATACGCCCCTGGTTTTCAGTAAAAACAAGCTCGTTGATGTCTTTTATATCCTTTGATATCTACGACTTTTATTTAATTACACAAACGGGTCTACCGCGATATAATTTAATAGTAGACCCCATTAGCGGATTTGCCTTAAGGCCAAGTAGGCCCGGGCCTAGGGCGGCAAGACGTTAGGGGCGGCAGCAAGGTGGCAGTCTATATGATGGTTGCTGAGAAAGGGGCGGCTAGTAATTACTACAGGGCCCGGAGCCTAGGGCGGCCATCACTGCAAATCCGTCACTGGTAGACCCGTTTGTGTAATTAAATATGTGTACAAAATGCGAGAGTTTAAAGTGTTATATATAAGTACGACTTTTTCTTCGGAACCACTACTTTCCGTCTGCCTTTGCAGCGTCCTGTGCCGCTTTAGCCTTGGCCTTGTAGCTGCTAACCCGGTACTCGAGATAGTCGACGTATCCGTCCTTGTTAACGTCCGTGTGCTTCAACACGTGCTCCAACAGATCTTCCAGCTGCTTGTCCGTGTACGTCGCGTGGTTTTTGTCCACTTGACCTGGAACCATATTAAACTTTTGACCAATAATGTAACTCCTGCCACCGCAGTTATTTCATTAAGATCCTGAATGTCAATGCTCAGAGAAATCTGTTAGAGTTAGACCAAGAAAAGTCTGCAGCGGATTTGATAGCCCACGCAGTGCACGTGTTATTTTAAACGTCAAACTTATATGAAATTATGACGTATAAATAACACTTACACTGCGTGGGCTATCAAATCCGCTGCAGACTTTTCTTGGTCTGACTTTAATTCTATATTCTATCGACCTAACAGATTCCATCAACCAATAAAATTCTACTAAAAATATTCTATCGCTCGTATTTCGAAAATTTGTATTTCGCCGTTTTCCACCGATTTTCTAATGACGAAATCGATCGATCGTAATTCAAAAATCGCCCCTTGAATTGATTCACAATATTCAGATGTGTGCGTGTGTCCGTTACAAACCCACGTATCTATATTTTACCGGACACTTCGCGATTAAGTTCAATTTCATATACTCATCAAAAAAATAAGAAACATCACAAATAAATACAAAACAGCACTTACCCTAGATTCAAGTAGGGATTTCGTACTAATACTAGTACGTAGCAACATTCACACTTTCGGACGCTTGTACAACGTTCGTCAAAATAACGTTTTATGTACTCGGACCATATACAATGTCACATACATACATGACTGTCAATATCATTAGTACTCGTACCTACAAGCCAGAACACATATGATATGAACCTTGAAAGGAGCAGAGTACGCCATCGCCATAAGCGTTCAGGATGACTCACGTTAGACCGGGCCGTGTCCGGAGCGGAGCTTCCGGGGCTTACTTTCCAATGACATAACAGGTGATCACGTGATGCTTTCCATAGAAAACGATGCGCCGGAAGCTCCGGCCCGGACACGGCCCGGTCTAACGTGAGTCATCCTTTCTTGGCGCTATGGGCATGCACACACGTATTTAGTGGCACGCACTCGACACGACGAGTTTTTGGCGTTCAAAAGGTGTAAAACAGTTCAAGATTTCTAAATTATACTTTTTTTTTCTATGCAAGCAACTGAACTTTCTGCAAGCAACTGTTCTTAAATCGTTATATTTTTAAGTTCATTGCCTCAAAACAATTGTTTAAAAACTAACCTCGTAAAACGGTGGTCCGTTCTTACCGTTGGTGGTAGTAGATAGGTAGATCTCATTGTAAACAACTATATATATACTATAACTATATAGCACAAGGTACACTACACAATAACAACACACAGAACAGCTACTACCTACAGATGTATAGTGCATAATTGTTTTCCATCGTATTTTCTCGGAAACATTCGTAAGGTAGAACTGGTAGCAGTACTAGTGCACGACGCTGCACTAGTATTCGACATGGGCACTTTATGTCAAAGTGACAAGGATTAAATTTGAATACAGAAAAATCTTCGCCGTTCAAATTTAACCTATATTACTTTGACATAAAGTGCCCATGTCGAATACTAGTGCAGCGTCGAGCACTAGTACTTCTACCTTATTTGTCAAGCTACTCGTACTTAGTCAACCTCAGTACTTTTTGTACCGAGACTCACTGAAATAGCAAGACACGTTCGTATGTTTCCGTGAAAATACGATGGAAAACAATTATTCGCAAATTGCGAGCATTTTTGTCTTTTACTCCCCTTAAGGCGTAATTAGAGTGACAGAGAAAGATGCCCGCAATTTGCGAACGTCGATTCTCGCGGTTCCCTGTACCTACCCACAGTAGAAGCGCTGATGATAGCCAAAGTCCGTCGGAGCTGACACTGCACAGAAACGACAGAAGGAGCGAGTGTGAAATGCCACCAAAAACTTGATACTACTTAGCGGCTGCTACTTAAGAGAGTGCAGAGTTAGCTTAGACGGACTCAATTAAGGCGTTAAAGCGAGCGGCTTCCAAATCCTTTTATACAATGGGAGAAGACCAGTGCCCCCCGCACTGTCGGACATAGGCTGATGATGATGATGAGTAACTTATTGGCACCCGACAACAATAATTAAGTATCCACACGCACGGCAGTGGTAATGTCTGAAATCTAAATAAGAAATATAAGTAGGTACTTACATGATATCAGTGTTACTTATTAATTACCTACCATTCTGCAATTATACCTAAGTACCTAAATACTACTCATTATTTTAATCAACAAATTCATTTTGTACTTGACAGAACCGTCTGCCAATGAAATCTCAATTTTAGAAATAAATAAAACTATATATTCACCCTTTCAAGGTGCGTATGTTATGAAGTAAACGGCCGACATAATCACCGCAGACACTTTCGGCAAGTCGGAAGCTACATGGTCTAATAAAACATGGTCTTCTATTCCCAGAGTGACACGGGCCTACGTCACAATAACATTGCCACTTTATTTCAACATAACATGTTACATGGGTACATTATACCTATGGTTAATAAGTTAAAATATTTCTTTATAATTTTATACTTTTCATTTATATGTATTTTATCTTAAATTTTACAATAACACGTCATTTTTATTAATTATTCGTTAGCAATATCTTCCGATTCACGAAAGAAATTTCAGACGTTCGGGTAATTCTGTTTACATTACTGGCATCACAGGATAGCGCTGTCACATTTGACAATTCGGATCTAGATAACTTCATGCCCTGACCGTCATCCTTGTCGAACGCGTGTTAATTGTTATTTCCTTCTCGCTCAGTGTCAGCAGTCGCAGTGTTTTCCAAACTTTTCACGTCGTAAGCTTGGTAATTAACGTGTAACTGTGAATTAGTTTTTCAAACGTTTGTCTTGTATAGATAAATAAAGTTTAATTTAATACATTAGATTTGTTTTATTTTACTATGTTTCTACATGAATAACTTAAAATTAATGCCGTTAAAATAATTTTCACCGTTGGTTAAAATTCTCCCACATTTTAAAGTTTGAGAACCTGTAAACAGCATGATGACGTAGGCCCGTGTCAGTTAGGTCATACGCGAATCTCGGAATAGAGTACCAGGCGGAGTATATTATTAATATTATTATACCATGGGAAGCTATACCTTCGTACCTAGCGAGTTCGTGTTAGCCCTAAGGCGTTGAATATAACAATATTGCTTTATTGTGAGCTAAGGGGACGACGTGACCGCTTTTCCACACAAGTTTCCTAGTAAGTATAAATTGTAAACGACTACATTCTCTAGAAGCATATTATTACCAGACATCGTAAATTTTATAGCATTTTCGGTGCAGCGACGTGGTGTTAACGGAATTGGTATAAAAAAATTCAACCCTATACGGCCCCGACACTATCATGAATCTGACATGACTTGTAATGAAACTCCAGCGTTTGGTCCAGTCCGGTCATGATAGTCTTAAATCTCCCCACACACTTATCAGTATTTTTTTTTATTCATTAGCGTTAATTAGGTACCTACGTTAATCTTCTTCTTCTTCCTCGCGTTATCCCGGCATTTTGCCACGGCTCATGGGAGCCTGGGGTCCACTTGACAACTAATCCCATGATTTGACGTAGGCACTAGTTTTTACGAAAGCGACTGCCATCTGACCTTCCAACCCAGAGGGGGAACTAGACCTTATTGGGATTAGTCCGGTTTCCTCACGATGTTTTCCTTCACCGAAAAGCAACTGGTAAATATCAAATGACATTTCGTACATAAGTTCCGAAAAACTCATTGGTACGAGCCGGGGTTTGAACCCGCGGCCTCCGGATTGAATATCACACGCTCTTAGGGGTCATCCATTAATTACGTCACACGTTTAGGGGGAGGGAGGGGGTCAAGAAAATGTGACATATTGTGACATGGGGGAGGGGGGAGACACAAACTTTGTGACGTCACTTTAACTTCATCAGTAACCGAATTTTTTTTTTAATTATTTTATTCGCTGTACATTTAAATAACAAGTTATTAATACGATAATCGTTTTTATTCTTTTAATTTTCTTTCCTAAGCAGTTTTGGGTTAAAAAATTACTAATATTTATATCCTCAAAAATATTTTGATAAAATATTAATAATACTTAGGTACTTACTTAATTCGATTTGGCGATTTCGTAGAAAAAATGTGAAGTCACACTAGGGGGGAGGGGTTTGCCAAATGTGACCAAATGTGACAAGGGGGGGAGGGGTCAAAAAACCTAGAAATTCGTGTGACGTAATTAATGGATGACCCCTTACCGCTAGGCCACCAGCGCTTTTTACGTAGGTACCTACGTTAATATTAACCTCAATTTACCATTTCAGTTGGAATTATCTATACCAATTCCGTTAACACCACTCCGCTGCACCAAAAATGCTATAAAATTTACGATGTCTGATTATTACTCATCATAATATAAAAATTCTAAAATAAACAAAAACCATGCAACAAACGTTTATTAAACCTTAAAACGTCAGCGTACGCCCATCTTTCAACTGCAATTCCTTCCTATCTCCAGGCCTTTTCATCCCCTCCTTATACTCCGCATACTCTATAAATCCGTCTCCGTTAAAATCGTTGTTGGACATAACCATGTCCGTGAGTAGGGACAGCTCGGTGTCGTCCATGTGAGTCACTTTCATTTCGTGTCCGTCTGCAAGCGGTTCACGTGGTTATTATTTGAACGCCTAACACGTCGTATCACGTCAAGACGTCACGTTTAGATATTTACTAAGATATTTTTAAACTATGTATAATCATTAAATAGGGGCGTATTGTCACCATTGTTGTGTTGTTGGATGTATTGTGACTGTCGCTCGAAAAGATGTCGCCTACCTTTGGCCTATACTCGAGTAGATGGCGACAGCTTTTGATATTTACCAAATTTAACACATAACAGTGAAAGAATAAGGATCAAAGTCAAATGGCGTTCTTAAAGTTTTAATCATGTGTCGAAAGATTGCAGTAAATTTACTTTGACGCCAATTCAATTTAATTCTTTATTCGTTCATCACAGGTACATAAATAGGTGCATGATAACCAGGGATCGTAAATTTTCCAGCGTTTTTGGTGCACGAAGTGTTGTTAACGGAATTGGTATAAATAATTTCAACCCTAATGATTAATTGTTAGCTTATTGTTCAATAAATTAAAAAAAAATTGCGTTTATTACGTTGATATTAACCTTAATTTACCATTTCAGTTGAAATTATCTATACCAATTCCGTTAACACCACGCGAATCGATTTGGTGCAGCGGAGTGGTGTTAACGGAATTGGTATAAATAATTTCAACCCTAATGATAAATTAGCGTTAATTACGTTAATATTAACCTTAATTTACCATTTCAGTTGAAATTATCTACACCAATTCCGTTAACACCACTCTGCTGCACCAAAAATGCTGGAAAATGTACGATCACTGATGATAACCCGCCTCTATAATAAATTATCTTTGTTATAATTAATTACGAGATTTAAGTATGCCAAGTTAATTTTATGTTATTTTCATCACACTCGCTCAGAAAATGTGGAATTGCACGCGGGTTTAGCGGGAGTTATAGAAAAAGCGTTTTCCCTAGGGAGTTATGAAGTTTCTAGTGCCATAATTAACAGTTTTTTGTCTTTAAATCTTTTGTATCTCTAGTGTGATAAAAAACATTGTGTGTAACCCGGGGCGTAATAATATTGCAAACTCGAGTTATAAATCGCTCCGCCAAGCCGTCGCGATTTAACTATACTCTCGTTTGTAATATTTAACTTACGCCCCATGTTGCTCAATGTATATGTCGTAGTCAGATCGTATAATCCGCCGTATTACATTACGGCTAGCCGTTATCAAAAACAGGGGCGTTTTGAAATGCGGCGGTTCGACGATTAGCCGGATTGTCATTGCGATACGTTCTTCAATAAGGCGGCCAACGTTTAGCCGCATCGTACTACTATTTTAGATTGTAGAGTGACCAGTTATTTCGGTCGCCTACGTAACCTGAGTTTGACAATGTTTGCAATTTAATTTATTTTTACCATGGTCCCACCGCACTACATGTGTTTATTTTCCAAAACATTTCCTTCGCAACTTAAATAGACGGAGCCCCGCAAGCGGGGCTCCTATTTCTGGGCGGTTTGCCCTTCGGGCATCTGAAGCTACCTAACAAACCTAACCTACTTACCTACCTACGCTTTTTTCCCCAAAGTGTAATGTTTTCACGGACGTCTCACTAAATCAATAGGTAGGTAGGTTAGGTTCGTTAGGTAGCTTCAGATGCCCGAAGGGCAAACCGCTCAGAAATAGGAGCCCCGCGAAGCGGGGCTCCGTCTAGTTAAGTTGCGAAAGAAATGTTTTTTGAAAAAAAACAGTCCGACGAACTCCAGATTTGATGGACACCCCAGCGTTTGTCAGGCAGCGCCACGGGTGTTAAAAATGGGAACTAAAAACTGTCAAAGCGGCGGCTAATGACTCGCTGTATTACATTACGGCTAGCCGTGTTGAAGAACGTATGGCGCCGAATACATTCCGGCGGATTCTCATTCAGCCGCATTCAATCCGGCTAATCGTTAACCCGCCGCATTTCAAAACGCCCCTGTTTTTGAAAACGGCTAGCCGTAATGTAATACGGCGGATTATACGATCCGACTGCGACATATATACCTACTATTCCATAGTTGTAAGCGCCATAATCAGGGAGTAATGGAGTTAATGTTTGGATTGGAGGTGTATAGGTACTTACGTAAGTAAATGGGTTTCGTGTACATGTGTAAAGTGTCATTCAATAGAACTTGCTAACTATGTAAACAAAAGTCACTAGTAAATTGACATTTAGAGACAATTCCAGTATGGCGGTTTGTTTACATAGTTAGCAAGTTCTATTGAATGACACTTTAGTGCATAATTTTTTTCCTTCGTATTTTCTCGGAAAAGTTCGTATTTGTCATTCTACTTCAGTCAACCTCAGTACTTTTAGTACCGTGACTGACTGAAATAGCAAGACGCGTTCGTACGTTTCCGTGAAAATACGAAGGAAAACAATGATGCACTACATCTGTAGGTAGGTATGTTTTATACTTTTTTCTACTCTCGTACTTTTATTTGTCATTTAAAGGGTCGTGCACACACCTTTAAAACCCTACCTTATAGTTGTCAAGGCAAGTCTTTAGTCTATTCCCCAAAAAAGAATTTGTGCATACACGCAGTATCTTTTTGGCGATTTTATGATACTTCGTGTAATGACCACTTAAAAAATAGTGAATGAAATACAGTGTTGCCAACCTTATTTTAAATGTCATATCTGACAAATAAGTGAACCATAGACATGTTTTTTTTTAATTTCATTCAGTTATTCATTCTTTTCCCGCCCGTACCCTCCATTTTTGCTACTTATTGAATAAAAAGATTTGTTAAATTTTCAATTTTATTTCAAAGTAAGTGCTTGGTCGTAGAAAAAGTATTGTATGCAACGTTGTTTAACTGAGTCAAAAAATACTCGCGGCGTCTTTATTAACAATTTTCGGCTTCGCCTCAAATTGTTACTCACGCCACTCGCCTTTTTTGACCTCTCTTAAACAACGGTTGCATAAAATACTATTATGCTTACCTACGTCTAATGTCCGTAAGTATATAATTTGATTTTAAATATCAACGTTCAACGCTGTTCAAAGAGTGACATTAAGCATCTATGGTGTTGTAGGTGTCCATGGGCTGCGGTAATCGCTTACCATCAGGCGATTCATCTGCTCGTTTAAAAAACCTACATATAACTTTTATACTTATCTTAGAATTTTTAGCTTAACACGTAATTTAATTCAAAATGAAAGCAACACGTTATGATTTCAGTTTAATTTTCAAAAGGAAACCCTCCGTCCATCTTTCAGCTGCACCTGCTTCCTACCCGCAGGTTCCGTCAACGCCTTTTTATATTCAGGGTAGTCAATGAAACCATCTAAATTCTTGTCGATATTCATCATCATCATATCAATGAGTAGAGATAGTTCCTTGTCGTCCATGTGAGTAACTTTTTCTTCGTGGCCGTCTGTAAGTGTTTGTGACGTCGCGGTTAGCGTGGTGGATGTAGGTTTTGATAAATACTTATACTTATCTTGGATGTTTTCTATGTGTATAGGTAATTTAAAGTAACACAGATAATGCCTTAGTGTCGTAGTTTGTTATATTCGTTTAGGACACTCAGGTAAAGGCAGGCGTGGCTCACTCCACGATTTCGTCGCTTTGCTACAGGTAGCTAAAAGTACATCCGTTCCACACCAATTTTGGTGGCTAGCCATAAGCTGCGCGTGGCGCTGTCGCCACCTAGCGGCCATATCTGTCCTGATCGTAACAGACGCGCTTTGTTAGAGAGTGAGTCTTCTGTACCTAGTACTACTTATTATTTATTCTGTGGTAAAGGATAAAGACTGCTAATCCGCATCATCAAATGTTGCAAGAAATGCATAATATTGATTTTTCCGCGGTAACAAAGGAGAATGTTGTCCCTAAAGTTAAGATATGGAACTTTTTTTCCCATTTGTTCCTAATCACGAACTTGTGGATGGCAAGAAATAGGAATACACCGCCAACGAAGTTTGAGCATCCTAGTTATATACGGTAGGTACACAACACTTCCATCCCAAGGAAATAGAACATATTACATATACTGATGGATATTTCACCTTATGCAGAAAATCTTTAACCTTTTCGCCGCCACGTCAATGGTGTAATAGTGTCATCAACGCCAAGCCACAAATAGCACGTAAACAACCCATATAACATATCAAGTCGTGGCGTGTGGGACACGAAATGTACTGACTTTATTTCAAGTCAATGGCGGCGAAAAGGTTAATAATAGCAACAAAGCTTGCATGATAAATACCTACGAGCATTAGTGTTCGATCGAAGTTTCGATTTCAGCAGGTTTCGGCATAAAAATCGTATAAATATGTTTCGGCCGAAACTAGAACTAAACCGGATCCTCGGTTTCGATCGGAGACTAATAAGTACTTTTTTTTCTTAAATTTTAGTCACATTACAGACTTGTAATGCGTAAATATATAAGTATGTTACAATTTATATTACGCAGATTTAGGGTTAACCCAAGCCTCAAGCAGCCAAGGCTAGTGTTCTGTTGAGCCTCCTTTAACCTTTTAACCGTCGTAGACTGATATATAAGACATACAAAATCGGGCTCATAACGCCGCGGTCTGATAAATAAGACAAAACTTCGTACCGCCGGTGACACGAGCACGCTCGGTGAAAAATTCAATGGCGGTTAAAAGGTTAAATAAGCTGCTTTGATAACCCAGATACTACATGACAATTCGTTCATGTTCGATTATACAATTTATTACAATACATCTCACTTTTGTATCAATATTGTACTAAATGACAGATCGGTCGGACAAATTGGAAGAATCTAGAGTTTAACCACGCAAAATTTCATGCCTATGGCAAGCATGGGGCTTATAGGGATATAGATGCATTACTGACAAGTTGGTGCAAGGTTAGAGTGGTCAGAGCCTAACTATCGTGTTAGTAAGCTTAGAATAAATTTAAAAGTGGATAAATTACTGTCTTTGGTGAGACTTGAACTTACGGCCTCTGGGAGTTCAAGTCTCACTCAAGACAGTAATTTTTCCAGTTTTAAATTTATTCTAAGCTTAATAGCATCGTTCGCAGACGTTTCTGCTTGTTAAAAATTAAAATCATGTTAGTATCTTGGATATAAAAACTAAAATTGGGATTACGTAATTCTGATAATCTTGTAGGTGAATAAGTATACACCGTGTTTTTTTTTATTTCCGTTAATTTCAAGGGTGCATTCCTGAGCTTAAATCAAGTAACTTTCTCAAAGACACCGATGTTCTAATTAACCCCATTTCGGAGATAATCAATAATTTCTTTTTTTCCTATAAGGCCTCTACAAGCATGTACACTTGCCTTAGGGTCGTTTTACATATTGATTGGTGTTTAGAAAGAGTTCTTACATTTGCTACTAAACTTAAGTACAATCTCGGTCGATCGATGTTTGAAATGACATTGATATGTCACAGATTTCAATTGTTTGGTTGAGTTAAATGTAATGCCCGTGTTACAACAACGCTATATGCTATATTTAATTACTTTTTAAACTTAATTTTATTTATAAGCAAAAAATTTTTTTTTTATATAAACAATGCCATTTAATTCTCTTAAACGTACTTAATTATACCCCGAAATTAACGGAATTCAATAAAAACACGGTGTATAAATAAGAAAGTATCGTAATTTTAATGAAAATAAAAAATGTAATAACATTTTCAAAATTGTATATTTAAAATCCTCCACTTAAAATAACGACAAAAATCGGCAAAAGTAATAAAAAATAGTATATTTAAGAAAGCAAGGAAATGCTGAGTTTCATTAGGAATATTCGAGTAGAGCTTACATAATTAAATGTACCCTCATTGACGTATAATATCTAAGGGCTAATCTAATGGGGCACTAAAAATGGTACTAGTTCAGTGGTGTTACTCACGAATTCCAGCCAATCGTGCAGTCTAACGCAACTAGTTGCGACCAATAGCGCGCGTGATGCGAACTTGTCAACTAATCGCGCGCGTGATGCGAACTCGTCAACCAATCGCACGCTTGATGCGAACTCATCAACCAATCGCGTTGTAGCGGTGTCACGCCGCTGTACTGGCCCCTGTCATGCCCCATTATTATTGCCCGTAAACCCAGTCCCTAGATATATATGTCAATGTGTACCCTGAAGTCCAATCAACTAGGTAGTCAAACTCGACAATTTCTCATCCGTTATTTTTGTACAATTAAACGATTACTAAGTTCAAAATAATCCAATACACAATATTTACTATAGGATTATGTATTTTCTACGCTGTAAATTATCAAAACGAATAGAAATTTCAGAGTTTGACTACTACATTGATTAGGATTTGCAATAGACATGAAATTAATAACAAAATAATGTTTATTTCTATTTTTTTTAAGAATTGTTTTAGTACTATGAGTAATATTGAGTACTTAGCTGTTTATCAATAAATTAGTAAGTCGAAGAACCGGCCGCCACGTGGGTTCTTCGTCTAAAGAAAGAGCACGCACGCTTTGTAATACAAAATTATATATGAAGAAGTTGAGACAGACGATGGAAAGAAAACTATTTATACACCATAATGGTGACAAAAGAGTATACGGCCTCACATAGTGGAAAGCGGCAGCCGTAGCATAGAACCGGAATAATCATATTAATCCGATATCGAAATCGATGATAGTTTTACCACAGTTATTAACTGTACAAGAGTAGCGCCATCTAGTTCGGCTGTCAAATACTGGGCACGTTTTTTTTCTTAGATTGTGTAGACCTCTTGTACAATCAATAATTCTTTGGTTTTAGCGTACAGAAGATCAAAAAGCACCCTTATGGCTTATTAGTTTTCTAACAGAATTTAAGGATATTCGATAACGATTCGATTAATCGATTCTTATATAGAAAAAAATCGCTAATCGAACAATGTTCAAAATAGGAATAATCGATTAGGCAATATTCGACAAATAAAGAAAAAATAATGCAAGTCGAGTCGATTGATAAAAGTGGATAGTTTCTATAACGCAAGACAGATGCCATTGACTGTTAGAAAACTAAAAACAGAATAAAATAACAACATATACAACAACAACCAATTGGAAGGATCATTCGAATTAGACACTTTGAGTGTACAGTCATCTCAATATATACAATTACATTATGAAACTTATAATAGCTCCAAGTTAAGTAATTCTTACCACGAGTTTGACACTGACATATTCTCTAGCGACGTTGGTACAAGCGTGTGAGTTGATGCAGTTACTAAAACAGCGTTTAATGCCGCGTAAAACTCATGGTGAGGGTACTGGTCGAGGACATAAACTAATAACCACGTTACTTATGTACTAATAAGATATTTTGGAAGAATTTTGGATTTAAAAAAATAATCCTATTATCGACAAAATGTTAAAATAGTTATTTACGATACAAGTGCGGAAAAGAGGAAATTCAATACGAGTGGTGATATATTAAAACACGACCGAAGGGAGTGTTTTAAATCGACACGAGTTGCGAATTACCTATTCGCACGTGTATCGTACAACGTTTTACAGTACATATGGCCCTTTAAACTTTTGACATCGCACGAAAAGTGCTATTTTACGCACTAGTGCGGGAAAATAGGACCATATGTACTGTAAATACAGTTACGGTATCTAGATTTCGTTAATTTAACAGAATAGGATCCACATAAACATTTTTAAACGTCATTTTTGTTCAGTTTTGGCACGATTTTTAATATATAAAAAAAAGATACTTAAGCAATTATATACAAACAAACTCTTTTTATATTTCTGTGGGTTAGTTTTTTTATAAAACATGTGGATCCTAAGAGTCACTTAAATATTTACTTATAAAGCCACAAATTTTCAGCGATAATCAGTACTCGATCGTCTACCGAATAAAGATTGTGTACTAATATACCTACACAAAAATACCTTACGCTGGTGCCAATACCAGAGCGTTTTCATCACAATGTATTTATGCAAACTATTTAACCTTTTGAACGCCAAACGGCGCATCCATTTGCCGTGCCTCTGACGCCACGGGTGTAAAATTTAGTTTTGTGAATAAATAATTGCAACCTAAAAGTGGGGTGTTTTTCAGTAGATTTTCATCAAAAAAACGATCGACGTCAAATGCCGTCTTTGGCGTCGTTGTCACGATTTTGCGATGACGTCAAATTACCGTCTGTGGCGTTCAAAAGGTTAACAACCAAAAATATCGTCAATATGTAATGACACTTCACATAAACCAGGTAGACGAAACGCTCCTAACCCGCATTTTTGAGTTTGCCTGTCTTAAATTTGAATCCCATTAAAAGCCTTGTGTCAGATCGTGTTTTGTTTGTGGTAGGGTAATTCGCCAATAACTGGCCGCTTTTAGTAACTGGCCGCCCTAAACTAAAAATTAATTCTATTCACCTATAAACACACTGAGAGAAAAATCACCACCAGGAATTAATAAACAGTTCTGTACTGGGGGAAAAAATGAAGTTTTAGTAGTAATCATGGAAGTTTCACTATTTCTGTAAAATTTATTTATTTCTACAAACAGCTCAGTAATACTAAACTAATTTCAGCAAACAGACTTTAGTAAATGGAGCATTAAACAAAGTTCAGTATTTGTTACAATCCATTTTTATTACTACTAAAATTCTCCGATTTTTACTAGTAAAGTTTGTGATTTTTGGAAAAAAGCATCTGTGATTTCAAGTTATGATTTTAGTAAATGTCTCACTTACATAGTTTTGTAATATCTAAAAAACGAGTTCGCGGGAATAACATTACCCCATTTAAAATAACAATTCAGTTGTTACTATAGCGACATTACAAAGTTTACTGGTATTTAGTAGATAGACTTGTTGTGTTTATGTTCATTGTTGTACCAATCACTAAACGAGTTTTGTAATACCAACACAGCTACTTGCTACGTTCATTTGGTTAGAGTTAGTATTGTGTCGGATGTCGGGCGGGCGTGTCTCGTGTCTTCTTTGTTTAAAACATACTTAAGTTAAATAATAAATTTAGGATATATTGTGGGCCATGGACATATTAACCCGCGACCTACTGTGTAGTTGGGGTCTACAGGAATATATTGTTCTGCAACTTCGAGCTAGCTGTTGTTATTCTAGTGATAATGACATCAAAGGTAAATCTAAACTGTTTGCAATTCCAACCTCCCTAGCACAGGTGCGCCGCGAGAGCATGTTGCGCGCGTAATAACTACTAGTCTCTTTCTGACTGTATGAATAAGAAAGGAATGGGTAGAATATCTCGACAGGCTTTTATAGTGCCTCTTTAGTACAGAGATATACTACCAAATGCTTTTTTATTAATACAGACAGAAATAGAGACGGGTAGCTACCACGCGCGCGACATGCTCTCGCGGCGCCCGTTTGCTAGGGGCGGAGGAATTGCAAACAGTTTAGTTTTTGCCTGTGACGTCATTATCTCTAGAATAACAACAGCTAGCTTGGAATCGCAGTACAGTTTAGTAAAACCTATGACGTCATCGTCTCCGATATTGCTAAAGCACGCTTAGAATTACAAAACGGTTAGTTTTCACCCATGACGTCATCACCTCCGATATTGCTAAAGCACCTCTCGGAATAACAAAACCAAATTTCTGAAATTACTCTAGCATACTTCAAATTACAAATATAGAAGTTGTATTTCCTACTAAATGGAAATTGCAAAAGTCAATTTGTTCCTATTAGTTGACTCTCCTTGTCCCCGGATTAAGTTTTATTTTTGTAATTCTAAGTGTGTTTTTGTTAGTTTTTTCTCTCAGTGCAGAATTCATTTTAGTATAAGGTTTCAATAACTGGCCACCTTATACTAATATGAATTCTATTCATAGGTGAATAGAATTCATTTTTAGTTTGGGGTGGCCAGTTACTAATAAATTACTCTGGTAAAGAATGAAATATATTTTTCGAACGTCGCATACAATTATTGTGTGACGTCAGTACACTTGTATGTAATGTATGTTTTGAGATTTCCAATCGAATACTGATCGATACCATTGATATAGAATAAGAACTGGATACCCAATCAGCCGCAAAAAATGGCCCCGCAAAAGTAACGTTAAAACAGATCACGCGTTACTTTTTCGTTTAGTCTTGTATGGACCGCTCAAATGTGAAGTTGTCAACAATGTCGTAAAATGGTGGTGAAAATATGCAAAAACAACAAAGATAAAACAAGGAAAAAGCATGGAATGCATTTCTTTCGGTTAGTTCTTTGGATAGCATTACATAATTTATGTAATCTGGTGGTAATTTCATGGTTTTGAATAAATTATTTTGTTAGTCCCAAAGAAGGGATGTGAAGGAACAAAAATCTAATGAGTCCATGTGAGGTCAATACTTTTTTTATTTTTATATGGAATTCATAAGATATAATATTATGTTTAAATTCAAGATTTCCAAGAAAACCTATGCGACGTGCAGAGTGGACTGCTATTATAAGAAGAGATAGGGGTGATGCAGTTTTAAACAAGGCAAAACGGCACTTGTGTGTTCGGCCCATTTCCCTGTTTCCGACATATACACGACCAATAAGGGCTTACATCGACTAACTGTAAATGCTAAACCTGTCTGAACACAGTGACGACCACAGGATTTTTTTGATAAAGACCATAACCAATCAGTACCAGTTAGGGTTGCCAGATCGAAAGGCGCTATTATCGGGAAAAAATATAAATTTTTCGGGATTTTGGGACTTAAGTCGGGGAAAAAAAACATTCAAATTAAAGTAATTGTATTAAAAACAACGATATTTTACATTTTGGCACTACGTCAGCTGCTCTGCCCATAGACGTTTTTAAATTAGAATACCTAGTATACATTCTTTGAGATCTTGAGTCGCTCGCTCGCTCGCTCGACGACAGTTCGGAACTTGAAATTATTGCTTCATAACGTGAAGCTGGTTTTCGGGACAATTTTCACTTTGTCGGGAATCGGGAACACATGGTAAAAATCGGGAGAATCCCGCTAAATCCCGGCCATCTGGCAACCCTAGTACCAGTAGCGACCTGAATGTCAGCGTGCACTATATTGCAAAGAACGAAAGTGCGAAGAGTATTATATAGATCTAAAATACACAGTTATTTAATAAATTGAATTTATTTCAAGGAAAATAGTATTTAAAGACGTATACTTAGTTATTAAAAATAAATTTGTTTTATGATAACTTACACGGGTTGTTACCATAAATTAATTTTATTTGAACTCCCGATCAAATTAAATTTGTTTAATTTATTACTTTGGTTTTTCTGTACAGTAATACCTATTAAAATGTACCAAAGGGACTCCATTCGTTCATTATTCTCGTTTGACGTTGTTTGACG
Organism: Cydia splendana; assembly: GCF_910591565.1. Classification (NCBI taxonomy): domain Eukaryota; kingdom Metazoa; phylum Arthropoda; class Insecta; order Lepidoptera; family Tortricidae; genus Cydia; species Cydia splendana. The sequence continues at coordinate 4,724,237 of NC_085983.1, read as the reverse complement.
TAAATACAAAGGTGAAGTTACGTTTAGTGCCATCGGACTTAAAGTTTAAACAGTGTTGGTAGTAATGTTTACAAATTTGACACTTAATGCTTACGGCAGTAAGTTCTTTTCCGTACAAAACATTTATCTTGACTCAAAATTTACGTAAGCGTTTTTATCATCAATGCAAATTTGCCGCTAATGTCATTCTGACCCACATTTTGTTGACGTTTGTGTTCCGCTCTGTGTGTCTATTTCTAATATTAAGTCAGTGATCGATACCGATAACTGACCATGTTCTTCAAGTCGTATCCCCATTTGAGCTCAACATTGCAGCTATATGTATACCAAAGACAGACAACTATACTCTGTATCTTTAGGTATTTAAATAAAAGTAAACAAAATCTACCCTCAAATGGCTCCTTAACCCAGTTGAGGGTAGATGAAAACATTACATGATCAAATAACGTAGGTTCATGGTCTAATAAAACATGGTCTTGTATTCCCAGAGTGACACGGGCCTACGTCACAATAACATTGCCACTTTATTTCAACATAACATGTTACATGGGTACATTATACCTATGGTTAATAAGTTAAAATATTTCTTTATAATATTATAATTTTCATTTATATGTATTTTATCTTAAATTTTACAATAACACGTCATTTTTAATTATTCGTTAGCAATATCTTCCGATTCAGGAAAGAAATTTCAGACGTTCGGGTAATTCTGTTTACATTACTGGCAACACAGGATAGCGCTGTCACATTTGACAATTCGGATCTAGATAACTTCATGCCCTGACCGTCATCCTTGTCGAACGCGTGTTAATTGTTATTTCCTTCTCGCTCAGTGTCAGCAGTCGCAGTGTTTTCCAAACTTTTCACGTCGTAAGCTTGGTAATTAATGTGTAACTGTGAATTAGTTTTTTAAACGTTTGTCTTGTATAGATAAATAAAGTTTAATTTAATACATTAGATTTGTTTTATTTTACTATGTTTCTACATAAAGAACTTAAAATTAATGCCGTTAAAATAATTTTCACCGTTGGTTAAAATTCTCCCACATTTTAAAGTTTGAGAACCTGTAAACAGCATGATGACGTAGGCCCGTGTCAGTTAGGTCATACGCGAATCTCGGAATAGAGTACCAGGCGGAGTATATTATTATACCATGATCAAATAACGTAGGTTAAAGTCAGGTCGTTCAGTGACAGATCCAGGTGGTTTTGTATTTGGTTGGTTAATCAATAAATGTTATAACTACACTGTACCTAAAGATATAGACTATAAATAAGAATGGTGGCCTCCTCAGAAAATTCCGTTTCTTGACACCACCTTAGCGATGTCTTAAATTCATATAATTTGTGACCTTTCCTCTCTCCCTTTTAGACAGCGGTCTTAGCACGAGTGCGCCGCGACAGTATCTCGCGCGCGAGATAGTTTTGTTAGATTTTACAAACGTTTATGTATAAACCTCAATAACTCTACGAGTCTAAAACCTCAATAAATGGCCCTACAACTCTATAATAGGGTATTTGACTGTATTTAAAATAAATTATTTTACACCATGCATGGAAAAAAAGCACCAGATAATTATTAGGAAAACATAGATAACAGTTATAGATGGTCAAGCAAATCTTGTCAATAGAAAAAGGCGCGATATTCAAATTTTCTATGAGACGATATCCCTTCGCGCCTACATTTTTCAAATTTGCCGCCTTTTTCTACTGACAAGATCTGCTTGACCAACTATTTAAACACAAGTTTTTTTTAATAAATCGGATAGAAATATAAAAAGTAGGTGAGTTGAACGTGACGTCATTGTGTAATGTTTCATATAAATTCCATACTAGCAAATCGTTTTGACAGTTCTAAAAAAGAAACTGATTTGAATAGTAGAATACCCTAATATAAATTGATACCTAGTCTTCACTTTTAAGTCTCTGCTCAAATGAGGAAAACCAAAACCAGCACCCTAAACCAGGGCTCGGAACCGGTTTTTTTTAAATCCCAAAATAGCACAATATTTTTAGTTATTTTATGCTCTTTCCGTAAGACTGCATCATATATTTAGGTAACGGCTTCGTATTATTAGATTGACCCATCAAAAATGAAATAATAAACCAAAGAACGTAATAATACCGGTATTTTTTGTATGAAGAAAAAACCGGTTCCGAGCCTTGTCCTAAACTCGTCAATGGAATGTCTAATACTATTGGCCCTCCTTATTCTGACTCTTCTGTTGCGCCCTAATGAACTCAGGGTAATCTATATACCCGTCCCTATTATGGTCATCCATGTTTAGTATGGGATCTATTAAATTGACCAGCTCATCGTCCCCGAAGATCTTTTCGCCGGCCGGTGGTGACCCTGGCTGGGGTTGTTGCTTGTGTCCCTGTTCTGTAGAGTACATAGAAAAGAGACAGACACAGATGAGTAAGCGTAGGGTAGGGTAGCAACAACTGGCGATATCGTGCGTGTTTAAGTAGGGTGACTTTTTTTGTCATGGTAAAAATATCAGCCTGTACATATTTATACAAGGTGAGATATTTTCATAGTTCAAAATCACTTGCGTGGTTAACTTTTTTGAAAGTCCTTTTGTGGGGTGTATTCAGGTAATATTATATGTATGATACTGCAAAATATAGCTTAATTTAAAAAAATCGCCCATAATGCCATTTAATTTGAGTCCAATTTCGATGTGATTCGAAATAATTACTCGAATACACTTTATTCAAAATTTCAAATACAGGATAACTTTTTTGAACCGTCTAAAAAAAGTCACTCGGCACGAAAATCGAAATAGTTGTTACTATTTATTAGCGAATAAAAAGTCTCGAAATACAAAAAACTATTATTTTAATAGGAAAGTTGAGACTTTTTATACAATGCAAATGAATGAAAGAAAAATATTTCGACTTTGCCCACCATTCATTGACAACTTTGCCAATATCGAAATATTTTTCTTAATAACATACCATGAACACATATTGCCATAGCCATGAATAAACCCACCCTGGCAACATTAAACATTTAAACACTGTAGCGACATTTAATCCCAAAATAGCTGACATACAGTACCTATAACAGTTTGACCCCAAAAATAAACAAATAAAAATGGTTGTGTTTTAAAAATTGGCAAAAGTACAGTGTAGAATACCCCTGTTTTGTAATGTTAAACGTCAAAAAACGCGGTACTGTGTATAATATACATATTATATTGTTTTTATGTAATAGTGTAAGATTCCTAAACAAATTCATACGTTCTTTCGCCTTCAGAATAGAGAAAGTAAACACAAAATTAATATATTTTAGACATTAAATTGAGAAAATTGAAAATTAGTTCTTCTTTTAGTATTTAATTATCCATTTCCCTAATAAATTCATTAGAAAATATGATACTTTTTAAATATTGACATGAAATTAGGCAGTTATTATTTATTCGTTTATAAAACTTAACTTCTCATATCCTGCGTTCAAACTAATTAGAAAAATATAAGCTTAAAAAATAGTATAGCATTTTAATTAGCGCCTTAGAACTTCGTACAAAAAAACTTCAAAATAACGGATTTTGATTCTAATGGCTGTCCAGACGAGAAATTTTTTTCGCCAATCTGATTAAATTGTCCGATCAAATCAGGTGGTGATGCCAATTTGGCCACTTTCACCGATTTTCAATTTATGGTGATATTTGAGCGCTCTAAAAAAAATGCCTCCAAACGCGAATACTAGCGTCACAAATTGGTATTCTTGCGTCCACACCCCATTTTATCGGTATTATCGGTCATAATCGGCGGCACGGCCTGATTTGATCGGACAATTTAATTGGCGAAAAATTGTCCCCGTCTGGACACTCCTTAAATCTAGTCTTTGTCCCGTTGTCATTACTCATATTAAAAAAGTGTTGTGCACTCACCATGCCAATGTATAAGGCTCTTGATCAGCTCGCAGCCGTCCAGCTTGTTGTTGTTGTCCGCGTCGTGCATCTTGAAGTAGTGGAACTGGAGCTCCTGCTCGGACATCTTGGAGGTGTCGATGGGCACGTCCATGTGCTCTTGGATGTGTCTGGAATGTTACAGAAATAGATTATAGATCGATCGCTTGAATGAGTCCTCGCCTGCGCGGTATGGGGGCGACGGGGTATGACGACTAAGGGTCAGTTGCACCAAACTGTTCGTATCGTTAAAGAGTTCGCTATTTTTTTATGTATGGAAAGTTTCATAGTAAGGCGCCGGGGCGCGCTGGCTGACGTTGAGCAGTATGTCAAATGTGGTTGGTGCAACCGGCGGAACCGGCCCTTAGGATGGTGGGGAAGGTGCGGGCGGCAGGCGTACGGCGCCCGCACCTTCCCCGCCCCGCACGTCGTCCTAACCCAGACGCCCCCGTACCGCGCAGGCGAGGACTCATTTAAGCGGTCGGTCTATAGACACAAGCGTTGATGGTCTAGCCACAGAATAAATAATAGTACTAGGTACAGAAGGTTCACTCTCTAACAAAACGCGTCTGTTACGACAGATACGACCGGAAGGTGGCGCAAGCAGGTGTCCGTTCCGTAGCGGTGCGGTAACTACTACTGCTAGACACCAAAATTGGTGTGGGCCATGCGGGATGCGGTACTTGAAGCGACGCGACGAAATCGTGGAGCCACGCCTGGCCTAAGTAGCTGTAATAAAACCGTGCGATTTTCAATCCGGGTGTCGCAGGTTCACACCCCAGATCAAATATACTCACTCTCTTTCATGCTGGATGTTGGCAGCGTTCAGCAGTTGTGGCTCTGAAAATAAAAAAATCAGTTACTGCATCTGAGCTACTAATATGTATATAATTATAGGCGAGCAGCTATTTAGCTGATGAGCCTATGTCACACAGTGTCCAGTACTATATAGTTCAAAGTTTGTAAAGTCATATCACTTCACTAGTAACATCAGTCTAACTTATTGTTCAAAAGCCACTTGTCCAATCTGTTTTTAAACACATTGACCGAAGGCGCAGTCACAACACTATCCGGTAAACGGTTCCAAGCCGCCACGACACGGTGGGACAAGGAATGATATGCAGCTGTAGTGGGAGTGCGAACAATCCTTAGGCTGAGAACTCTAGATTAAAAAAAAAACAACCATGAATCTGAATTATTATTATCGAACATGCTCATTGAATTTCACAGCTTTTAGTATTAACGCAAAAGTATGAGACAATGATAGCCAGTGATATGTGTCAGATAAGTCCAGTCATATGGACTGTTTTTTGAAGTCAAATATGTACTGAATATGAACTGAAAGTGTCAAAAATCATTCGCGTTTCAACGCGTTTGCGTTAAGTTTCATTTTGTATGGGATTATAAACAGTACGGACATGTACGGAACTCTTCGGCCAAAACTCCTCCTTGGTGATGGTCGCTAGATGTTCAGTCGGAACACTCAGCACAAAATAATTAAAATTCACACTGTGTCGAGATTCCAACTTCACGACCCTCAGGATGAATCCGGATTTGACTCGTACATACTCATACTCACCTTCGCAAGGAAGTGTAATCGGGACACATACAGCAGCGTCGTAGGTGTTGCAGGACGCAATTCGGTCGGTGTTGATGGAGGCTGGTATAACTTACCACCGTGGTGGTCATGTTGCACTTTGATCTGCCCCTGCTGCGGTTGCTGTTGGTGCTGCGGTTGCTGTTGGTATTGTTGCTGCTGCGGCGGCGGTTGTTGGTATTGTTGTTGCTGCGGTGGTGGGGGCTGCTGGTACTGCTGTTGCTGGTATTGCTGCTGAGGAACCTGCTAAAAATAAAGATAAAAAAGATTAGTTAAAAAAACCGGCCAAGTGCGAGTCGAACTCGCGTTCGGTTCCATACATCACCCAATTTTTAACAATGTATTTTTTTATGTAGAACGTGAATGAAATGTCTTTAAACCATTGACCATGCTATCCTGATATCCAAGTTGTATGACATCGGAATCTGTGGCGACTTACTGAGATGGTTCTCTTCTTATATCGACAATAGGTCCCAGGCAGTTGTGCTGAATAATTACATCTCAGGGTGGGTGACTATTCCTAGTGGCGTCCCCCAGGGTTCACTGCTCGGACCACTGCTTTTTAACATTTTTATTAACGACATCAGTAAGTGCTTCATACATTCTAAACTACTCTGTTTTGCTGATGACATGAAGATCTTTGGGAAAGTGAATACGACCTATGACTCACTGCTGATTCAATCTGACCTCACGCGACTCGACGAATATTGTTTAAATAATAAATTAGATTTGAATCCATCGAAATGTTCCTTCCTGACATTTTCGCGAAAACATAACATAATTCCTACCACATATAAACTCAAAGGCCAATCATTGAATAAGGTCCAATCTATGAGAGATTTGGGAGTGGTACATGATTTTAAACTTCTATTTGATACTCATATTGACGGTATTGTAAGTAGTGCCCTGAAAACGCTAGGCTTTATAATGCGCAGTTCCGTTTATTTTACTCAGGCTAAAACACTTAAAATCTTGTTTTGCTCTCTAGTTCGAAGTAAACTTGAATACGCATCCCAAATCTGGAACCCCTGCTATAATACATACATAGATAGGATAGAACGTGTGCAGAAAAAGTTTCTAAAGTATTTGAGCCATAAACTTAAGTGCCCCTCTAATCGAACTGATTACTTAGTTACTTGTAGGAAACAGCATCTGGTACCATTATTCGAACGACGTGAAATTGCTGATGTTATATTCCTCCTTAAAATCATAACTGGTGAA